>NC_033799.1:15440152-15454265 GCF_001876935.1 Asparagus officinalis | reverse complement strand
AATGCCGATCATCCTCCGTCTCAGCCGCTGGACGGTGAGGAGGTACCCACTCCTTGTCCCTAGTTTGCCGGGGCAGAGGACGTTGGGTCCTCTTCTTCTTCTTCTTGTTCAGCAATTGCTCCATCATTTCTCTTAGAGAATCGATGGTCGCCTGCTGTTCCTCCAGCTTTTGAGCCATTGACTGCTCGGTGTTGAGTTCGGTCATGTGCACTCTCGCCTGCGCGTCTTGACTTGAACGCGAGGTCTGGGACGTGGTCGCCGCCGAATGAACCTCGTCTTCACCGCAGGAGGGGGGTATCAGGGTAGAGTAATCAAACCCGATGCTTGCCCCCCTGCAACTTCGTGTTCGCTGGAATATGTCGTCCTGACGGCATCGAGCGAACCGAGTGTTGGGTCTTAGGACGGAGTCCGAGTCTGGCGAGTCGGAAAGTACCGCCTTCCCCTTATCCGTCATGTTAATTGTGGCAGATGAGAGCTCTAGGTCGTCAGCAGCGCGTCTTCTTTGGTGACGACGCCTTTGACGGGAGGGCCTTGGTCGAGAGGACTGTCGTGACAGTCTCTCGAACACGGAAGGTCTCGTCGTTCCGATGCATTGGCAGTCGGCGAGGACCTTGTGGATGAGCCTCTCGCAGTGGCACTGAGGACTCACCTCCTGTATAGTGCGTTTGCGAGTTAAGTATTCCCTAAGGTCTTCTGTGGGCGGTTGGTGACAACCCCCAGCTTCAGAAGAGTCGCTCGGGTGAGCGCATGAGGGATTTTTTGACGCGCTCTCTGGTGCGCGTTGGGTGGGATGCTTTGGTGCTGGAGTTGGGCGATCTCGCCTTGACTGGCGAGTCTTCGCGCTTGAGCGAACTCCAGTACGTTGGCGGGTTTCAACCCTTCGTTTGGAAGAGGGGGTTCGCGAAGAATCGCATACCTCTCTACCTTTACGTTTATCCGCCAAGTGGTTATGGCGAGGTTCGTCAGCCTTCGAGGATTCGCCTACTCGGGCAGGCTCGTTCGCTTGGTGTGGTTTATTCGCATCAGGGATATGACCTGAGAAGCGAAGTCCTCCTGAACGGATGGCTCTGTCGTCCTCTGTCGGCGCTCCTGATTTGGAGGGCCTTCCGACGTCGGGCAGTTTGCCTTCTCGTCTAGTGTTTCTCGGGCCTGTATGATGGTTCAGGCCGTTGTGAGAAACGGAGGTCCTTGAATTATGGGATGTGACCATACATTGTTCAGAGACGTCCCGCTGTTCCTTCGTACCGTCAGCGGTCATTCGAAGAGTTGTGCTCTGTATCACGTTTCGTAAGAGTGGGAAAGCCCCTCCTCGTATGCGTGACAATGGCTGTCAGATGCTCTCTGTGGCGTCTGCGGGACGCATCGCCGCCAGAGGAGGAGGAGGACAAGTACTCTTCGTACTTGGCCTAGTCGAACTCAATTTCTAGGGACTCCACGGTCGTCCCAACAGCAACCTCATCAAATTGAGCCACCACCATTTCGTTCGATGAAACAGCTGCTCCCACTGTGGTCGCCATCTTCTGTATGGTGTAAATTTGATTTCCCGAAAACAAGGAGTATTCGTTTGTATTAATAAGAAAGCTTATTACAAACTAATAATCAAATGGTTACAACAGAAGCAGAGGAAATGCCCTCTTTGTTTTGTGTGGGGACTTTAGGTGGCTATAGGACGCTTCGCTCGATGCTCGTGTCGAGTCTGCTTCCCTTGGACCGTTCGATCGAGGTTGCTGGAGAGCTTCAGTACACAGTAGATCCTCGATACCATGAATGGTCATTCGAGGGATTGTGCTTTATGTCCTGTCACCTAAAATGGGAAGGCCCATCCTTGTATATGAGGCAACGGCCGACTGCTATCCGAGTGGATTTGACCAGCATTAATGAACCGCATTTATGAGTTCGCAGGTTGATGAGGTGTCTGTCCGATCACTCGTACTGTGCGTGACCGCCCGGCGTGCTTTGAGCACGGTGCTTTCTCCTTTCCGGTCAGGAGAGGCGGCGAAGTAGGTGCACAGTACTCGAGTGGGTCTAACCAACTTGCCGAGTGCCGGCGGATCCAGCTCTTGACCCAGACAGCTGAGGTGAGTCGCATTTATGAATGCTCAGGTTGACTCGACACCTGTCTAGGCCTTCGTACTGTGAGCGGCCGTTTGACGGTCTGGGGGTACCGTGTTCTCTCCCTTCGGGTCGAGAGAGATGGGATGGCCCGGCCCAGCACGTGGGGTAGCGGATACTCAGCTGTGCTAGTGGCCTTGAGGTTTACAGGCGGATTCGTCTTTGGACTCGGGCAGGCGAATCGCGTAAGAGGCGGACTTTCGCTATCCCAATCGACCTTAACTCATGCAGGCGAGCCGATCGTTAGGCGAACCTAGAATCCAATACATTTGGCGTCTACGCGGTTTAGGCCCGTGCTAGAGAACTGAACGTGTGAGTTTTTCTCGTAGGCGAATTTCCTGTAAGCCCATAGAGGTATTTTTTACCGTCTACAATGGATGAAGAATAAGCAGAAGGGAAAAGGAAAGCAACCATTATCAGAAGCAAACATCGTTATATCATATGGTAATATTTCTGACTTTTTTATTTATTTTCTTTCTATCAGTTCTACATATAGCTATTCGGAGTAATCTGAATGGATGTTGGATAGTGGTGCGACCTATCATATGTGCCCTAGAAGGGAATGGCTCTCTAGTTTTAAGAAGCTAGATAGTGGTGTGGTGTACATGGTTGATAACCATGCATGCCAGATCCATGGGATAGGAAGAATTCACATCAAGATGTTTGACGGGACTATTAGAGAGTTATATGATGTGAGATATGTTCCTTCCTTGAGGAAGAACTTGATCTCGGTTGGAGCTTTGGTTGGAGAGGGTCTGAATGTTCAAATTAAGGACATGGTTCTCAAGATTGTGGAATACTCTCAGATTGTGATGAGACTGGAGGTATAGTGGCAGGTGGAGAAGTGGCGACTTCTATTGATTCGACTAGACTGAGGCATTTGGGGCTTACCCATTCCAGTATTGATTCCTTGCATAGATTGAAAGAGGGTGCGAAGACCTGCAGTTTGAAGTCCAATGAACATATTGATGTGAGTAAGAAGGCCGATGTGAAGTTTGACACCTCTATTCACCGTGCTAAGGGTCGTTCTGGAGGTGTTCACATGGATGTTTGGGAGCCTTCCAAGGGGACATCATTGGGAGGTAATAGATGTTTGGTTTTCTTTGTTGGTGGCTATTCTAGGTGAGTTTGGGTTGCAACCAAATTCCCATTGGATAAAGTCCTAGTAGTCTCTAACAGATTGAAGAAGTGTGAGATTAGTAGAAAGGTGAAGGTACTTTATTCTGGTTTTGGTGGGAGGTACAAGATGGACCTGTTTTTGTATTGGAGCCGAGCTCACGGTATTTCGAGACACTTCATTGAAAAGAAAATCTTTGGGCAACTAGATAGGGTGGCAAATTTGGAGAGCCATGCCTTGCTGGAGGAGGATCGGTATTTGTTGTCAAGCAATAGTCTGTAGAAGAGTTTCTAGACCGAGGCTTCGATATATTCGAGTCATCTTATTAAAGAGTTGTCAACTGCTGTGATTAGAGGTAAAACTCCATTGAAAGAAAGGTCTGGTTGTGTCACTTTGGATGAGGCTTCGATGAGAGAGCCTATTGACTCTCAGCATGTGGAGAGTTTTGGACAGATCATAGAGGTATCGCAGCAGGTAGAGAGTGATGCTACTTCACATTGGTGGAGATTACTCTAGATCATACTACATCATTTGAGATTCCAGCTGAGGTGACACAGTTTGGGGATCAATTAGTTTTGGATGCAGATGATGAGTTGGGTTTTGATTTAAGTGCAGCTGATAGATGTAGTTCGGATATGGCCATTGGTTCACCTCAGCTGGAGGTGTTTAATTCGTTACACTTTGAGGCCATTGGAGATGCTATCAGCTGCAGAGTTGATGATATTGGAGGAGAGTTGCGAACTCTTCTATTGGATTGAGGTCGTTCACGACCATTTGGATAAACTACGTGAAAGCTTGATTCCTTGGACAAAGGGGATACGTAGGCAGTCATTTATGATGCAGCCGATTTGATGAGTTGATACCGACATTTGGAGAGTGTTTGCATTCTTATTTGGGTTCTCAACTTGTTGTGGATTAAGTCAGTTATCGTGAATTGTTTTACTTCGTACTGAATGCAATAAGTGAGACATTTGTTTTGATTGGTGTCGACTTAGTTTTGGGAAAACTTCACCGATGTGAAGAATTGTGAAGCACGTGACTCGTGGGGGCCACACGGGAGGGGGAACCACGTGAAAGATTGACGTGAAGAAGTTTTTTTTGTTTTGTTTCCAAACCGCGTGGGAGGCTTTCTGGCCCACCCAAAGACTTGAGCTTTATAAATACCTGGTGTAGTTCTCTCATAGGGTTTTAGAGCAAAGCAGGGGGAGAACGTGGAAATTGAGGCTGTGTACAAGTGTCAGGGGGAAAGAAAAATCGCAGGTGGCTGCGGGAGAAAAAGTCAGCGGCTTTCTTTGGCTTCGTGCAAACAGGCTTTTGGCTCTTTTGAGAGAGAGATTATGAGGGATTTGAGTGGTAGTTTGAGGGTTTATTTGTGAGATCTTGTGTGATTGTAAACCCATTTATATTCTCTTTCTCTTTCCCTCTAATTGTAGATCCCCCCTCCTTGCCACGTGGACGTAGGCAATTTACCGAACCACGTAAAACTTGTGTGATTTGCTATTTGTAGCTATTGTAATAGTTTATTAGTTTCCCTCGACAAGTCAGTCCTAGAACTGATAAGAGGAAGAGCTGATATCTCACTTTGTTGAGATATTCGCTTCAGATTGTTGTTTCCTTGGTGAGACGGGAATTCTTATTGCGATCTTTCTCTCTTATTATGAACCAAAAACTCTAATTTTTACTGCGCACAACAGCAATTTCATTCTCTAACTAGTTTTATAGGAACTACTTCTGATTCAGGTAACAATAAAAGATTGGCAGAGAATGAAGTCGTAGCAACTTCATCTTGTACACCAAGAAAAGGCAAATCTCTTGCCCATAAGAAAAGAAAAATCCCACTTGAACCTGAAGCCACAAATGTTTCCTCAACTAGATTGTGGATCTCTGCTCATGATGACGTGCTCATACCCTTTCTTGCAAATTTAGCCAAGTCTGGTCTTAAGTCAGACAAAAACTTTAAACAACATGCATTTGTAATGACAGTCGCTAAAGTGAACAAGAAATTTGGTACTTTATTTGTTACGAAAAGTGTTGTTCATCATATGAAAACAATTCATTCTTGGTTTCAAGATATGCAGGCTGCTCGTAATATCAGTGGTGCAGGTTGGGATGAAGAAACACAAACTATCATGCTGGATCCTGAGAGTTTTGATACGTGGAATGAGGTAAATGAAGTTTTAATCTATTCAAATTAATGGTGGTATGAATGATGTATTCTCCTATACATTATGCAAATGATGTTTTTAATGAATGCAGGATAAAAATAAAAGCAGGGTTAAAGATTACATCAATAAGCCTCTGAAACATTATGAAAAGCTAGCTATCATTTGTGGGGATGATCAAGCAAGAGGAAACTTTGCTAAGGCTTCAATGGAGAAATTTGGTGGTCAGGAGCCTATTAACCTTACAGATGATGATAATGAGGATGTTAGCATTCGTATGACCCAAAAGTCCCATCACACTGTCAACTTGTTAGATGAAGATAATCAATCTCAAAACAACAACGTCAAAGCCACCAGCTAGGACAATCAAAAGAAAATCCCTTCGGCTAAAGGGAGGGGGAGGAAGGCCCACTATGAGCATGAGATCATGTAACAAATGATAGATAAAGTTAAAAACTTTTTTTCATCTCTTAATCTTTTTAATCTGCACTGGACAGAGAAATTGTCCAAAGCAATCTTCAGGCACAAAGATACTTACCCAATAGAAGTCCTTGAGCTTTTTTATGATACCATATATGAGGATGAATCCAAGGCCAGGCATTTTATAGGTAAGAGTGACTTTGGCCAAAGGGCTTTGTTGGACAATTTCATGAAGAGGCAAGATGTGGAAGCTAGTTTGGCAATTCAGGTATTGCTTTGATCTGGTGCTTAAATGGTTGCACTAGCTATCTAATTTAATCCACGCTGATTTCTTTACCTATTGTTATTTACAAGAACATTTTGGAGTTGGATGGGACATATTTATTTTGCATACTAGGCCTAACAATGATGTTATTATGTCATAAAAACTTCTAGGTGGTGGATATGCCTGTATATTTTTGGATACGATGCAGTAGCTACGTTTGTGATTTATGATGCAACCTCATATATGATGTTGTGTGATGCTTATGATGGAGTTGTGCAAAGTTTAAATCTGGTTACACTGATTTTTTTGCCTAATTTCAGGTGCCACATAGGATTCCATGCCATGATTGAGGTGTCTCATTCATTGTTAATACAAGCTGGTATGATAAGCTGTCACTTTTTTTATTTAACTTGGATGGTGCTATAATGAGTGCATGCAACTGTTATATGCAATCACATGTAACTTAACAATGTCAAGGCGAGACAAGTTCATGTTGTCCACGGGCATTTAACATATATTACAGCCTTTGATTGTTATAGCTACATTGTACATGCATAACTGGTTGTTAATGAGGAGCTTGAGCACTGTTTTTTGATGCAGTTTGTATATGCACGCACAACCTGCTACAATGATGATTGTCTTTTTTCTGATATTCTAAGCCAGTAAATATTACATGTAATGTTTTGGCGAGTCAATCCCAACATTTACTTAATGACCTGAGGAGTAACATGTAAAGGAATACAGCCAATATTGCGATGTAATTGTTTACTGGTGTTGGATATATGATGATGTAGACATATATCTGAGCATATTTCATCTAACTTTGTTTGACATTCTCACCATTGGATAATACCTCTGCATTTTCTGATATGAAGATGTAGAATTGGATTAAGTAATACTTTGTTTTATCTCACTTTGTTTATCATGATTTCATGTTTGGATTCATGAGGCATTTCACTTCATATTTCTTTATTGTTCTGGATTTTCCCAGACTATTACACTCTCTGATGCATTTCATTTTGTTTGTTCCCCAGACTACTAATATTTTGCATATAATAGTTGCATAAATTATTTCTCTATACTTAGGGGTTATTTCCACATTTCTGTTTTGTTATGAGTATAGTGCTGGATTTTATTGTTGTGAAAAATACATTTCTGATGCATTTTTTCGCACAACCTAGTTTGCCAAATTTTTTATTTGTTACATGTTTTCACATGTGAGTATTTTGGAGCACTACCTAGTTTCCTAGACTATTACACTCACATGTTCTGGATTTTTCAGCACTACCCAGTATAGTCATCAGATAGTTTTATTGTTCTCGATGTCTGAATTTAGATACTAAGTTCTTCTTTGTTACCTGTTTTCACATATGAGTATTTTGCATATAATAATTGCAGTTGGAGTTATTGCTTTTCTACGATTTTTGTTACATAAATACATGATGGGATTTGCATCTCATTATTTTTTCAATCTGTTCACTTGTGTATTTGAACTCAGACATTACACATGAGTCCCTGCATTCTAAAGAGATTTATGCATTATATTTATAAAAAAGAGCAGATTACAATGTATACGATAACAAGAAAAATACTAAATATTTTAAGACAACAAGACTTTTCTTCAAGTAATCGACTTGTTGATTTGCAAACTTCAATTCTCTTCGCAAATGCTTTGTTTCCATATCTTTTATTTCTGAAACATTATGAGGAGAGGCTTCATCTTTGATTGCTTTACCTTTTTTGATATCATGCTCATCTTCTGCCCACCTAAAAAATTTGCATTGCCTATTTGGTATTTAGCGCAGCCCTAAAAGTATTTACTCTTGTTCAGTCTATTTTTGCACAGTTTTAATGGCGTTGGTATTTTACAATGGCAAGTTACCTCTGCAGCTCTATTTTGAGAGATTTTGGTTGTTTCCATGGCTCAGCTAAGTTTGAGAAGAAGCCTCTTTGGTTAAGTATTTGCTCATGCTTCTGCAGTTTGAAGAGAGGAAATAAGTTGAGGGGGGGTTGATTTACAAATGTTGATTTAGCATATCCCAACTATATATGTGCCTGCATGGGTTACTATGACGAATGAGGAGGCTTAGGTCACTGCTTTCTTCTTTATTTTTTGCCCGTTGCTAAAATTTTATTGTTGCCAGGTTCTTATCATTGTTTGGGAGGTAAGCTCACCGTGGTGAGTTTATATAGGGTTTCTCATTTTGGGGGATGTGCATGCCAAACAAAGGAAGTGGAAGAAATGTGAAAAAGGGCTATGGTTTCTTTATTACATAGTGTTGTACCAAACATAAGAAAATGAGAACTTTGTTTTCAATCACTTGATTTCACTGTGAAACAAACAAAATATCTCAAATCTGAGAAACCCCATTGAAATGTCAAGAAATAGTTTTCATCCTACATTTCTGTTTTTTTTTTAAGAAATGTACCAAACAACCTAAAGGGCATGTTGTTTTGCCAAAATAGGCTGAGAAATTGGAGCATATGGAAATTGGGCCTATGTCATATAGGATTTAGGAGTTTGGGTATTTCATTTCAAGGGTTTGTTTGGGTTTATTTTTGGGAGAAATTGGGTGTTGAAAACCCATGGCACATAGGATAATTTACACAAACTCATTTCCTCCCTACATGTTCTAAAATCGTCGAATAAATGTGATAAAAAACCCTAAATAACTGGGAATGATACTGTTTTGGAGAAATTAGGGTGGAAATGGATCCGAAAGTTCTGCCCTAAAATCATTATCTCCCCCAAAAAATTCACCCCTCTCATTTACCTTCATGCCCCTCTCGCCTATATCTTATTTTGTTTGCCTCTCGTTTCTCATGACAAGTTGATGATTTTTGCGAGATCTAAACTGAAGGAGGTACCTTTCTCCTTCAGATCCACGAGGTATTGCTCAGTCAGCCTCGATCTCATCCTCCTCGGTGCTGTGGCTTAAAATCGAAGGTTAATCAACTTATTTTCACCTCTCATTCCATCGATGGGTTCCTCTTATCTTAGTTATTTTTCTAATTTTATTAGTTTTTTCATAACTGTTGTATTCAAACAATTGATCTTGGTTATTTTTATGATTTTATTAGTTTTGCCATAACTGTTGTATTCAAACAATTTGAGATTGTTCAATTAGAATCAATCCACGTTCTAGACCCTTGTTTGTCTACGAAATTTCTTAGCGTTTTAATTTAGTTGCAGTTGTCTGGATGGTTGTCGATGTTTGGGAATGCATCGATCTATTCATTTTTCTAATATTTTTATTTTTTTCATTCGAATAACTTACTTGCAGAATTGCTAACTATATTGAGAGAGTGTCCTCTAACGAGTCTACTACATAAATGAAGTGTGTGCTTTTTTCATGATTGGGGCATGTTTGGTTAGATATCTTGTCTAAAATTTACAGTGTTTGAATAGTGGGTTTTTGTAACCCTCTTCTGAGAATGTGTTTCTTACCTTAGATACAACAAATAAAATCTTTTAATTTAGGGATTTGCTTAGCAATGGGTTTTTTTTTTACATCATCCTTTGCATATTTGTTAAAGTTTGACACGCTAAAATTTTCAATTTTCTAAATCACATGAAGTGTGTTCCTTTTGTGAAACATCTCATTGTTTTACTACCTTTCCTACAAGGTAAATGTCATTATTAGATAATTTACTCTAGTCTGTCTCAGTTTATGGTTACGTGCAACAAGCTCCGACTCTCAAGTATATGCATAGAATTTCCAAAGATGAGCCAATGACATAGAATTCTCAAGTTAAATTTACACTCTAGTTTGTCTCATTATTTATTTAAAGAGTGACCTGTTGTGGTTAGTTCTTATGTATATGGTATATGCTTATGACCATAAATTTCATTATATATTTAACATACAAATAGATATGTAAATATGAAATGTCCCAAAAAAATTTTAAAGATTGGGATGTTGCTAGTCAAGAATAATATTTGTTATGGTATTCACATTCACCAAAATACAACTCGCCAAACAATAGGTGGGTGTTTTTCCGCAAGTAAGGCCCCAACCAGGTTGGCGGCCCAAGCCCAGCGGAGGTTCCAACTTGGCCGACTCGTCAAGTCAATACTCTTCATGCTGACTCAAGAGTCGGGATCAGTCGACCTTCTTATCGAAGTCGACTCGCCTGGAGCTCATTCGACCTTTTATTCAATACCCTACGAGGATGACTCAATGGGCATTACTTCTCGGTGAAACTGGAGGATAATATCTGCCTTGGGCTTCTCCCTCTGACCACGTGCCAGCACCACTGTCAACACTAGACATGTCCCATTATGACCCTAACCCCGATAGTCTTCATGGCTCGTCATATCACATGGGCTTTGACATGCCGCCGATCACTCTTCATTTGATATTGGGATGATCTCTCCAATGCTGAAACGTAGTGATATTTTCCGCCAACGCACCTATGCGAGCACGCGCGTAAAAGTGGTGCTAATGCAGCCACCAGCGCATACTCGCCTCTGCTCTTCTCATTTAATGACTAAAGGAGATCCTCGCTGCCAGCGTCAGCCGACACGCCATAAAGTAGATGCTGAATGCCAGCCGACCAGCCTCATAACTCAAACCATCACTTCTCCATACTCAGCGCAAAGTAAGTCCAATCTATCCTTCTCCCATAATATATATATATATATATATATATATATATATATATAATATAATATATATAATATATATATATATATTATATATATATATATATATATATATAGTTATATAGAGAGAGAGAGAGAAGAGGAGCAGAGAGGAATTAATGGTATCTTGTGCATAGGAGGGGATTTCCTCACATATGACGGCACTGCTAAATCACATGATGAGCGGCGATATAGTAAATGATCCCGCCTCCGCTTGAACTTGATGCTACATATATCATAAAACCCCAACACACCAAGTTTGGGTGAAACCCGTGCGTCGTTTGACCTCTTCATCCACTCGTATAATTTTAACTGGTTTTGAATGAAGTAGAACTTCTTCACACTGGGGCTGCGATGGAGGCGTCAAACGACGACGGCTGTTCAGCCCAAACTTGGTTTGTATAGGGGTTTAGAATATGTAGATCAAGTTGCAACGTAGCGATCACTCCACAGATTGTCGCGCTCAATATGTATTTTAGAGGCGTGCATAGAAGGAAATCCGCCTCCATATGACAAAGATACTCATTAATCTCATAGCATATATATATATATATATATATATATGATATATTATATATATATATATTATATATACTATATAATATATATATATATATATATATATATATATATTATATATATATATATCATATATATTATTCCCCTTATAGTGGGGAGGGGGGCTTTTCCCAGGAAAGAGAATGAGAACTCTTAAGTTCAGCTTCTTCCACTCAAGTTTACCATATAACTTGATCGTCGGAGGTACAACGGGAGAACATATCCACGTCCTCTCACGAGTGTTTATATGTGCAGATTTCTCAGCTCCCCAATTCAAGAACTAGGCATAAAGTCGGAGAAGGAGGCGGTTCCCTCATCAATATTCTTTACCTGAACAAACCGATCCTATCCTGGATCCAATTGACATTGTGATCGCTAGAACATCAATAATATTGGTATCCATCTTTTTAAGACTGAGATATTGCTAGTCAAGATATATTCACCTCATGTCCTGTTATAAGTAATTCTCTCATTTTCATCATATTTACATTAGATTAACCAGATAGTGATTGACGTCATGTTTACTAGTGTTATGATGATTGTCATACTATGATACATGTAGTCATAAGTTGTTGATCCATTGTATAAGCGAGACAATAATGAAGTCTACAATGTTATCAACAACTATCTTTGTCGAGGCATACCATGATGCTATTGACCAATTCTGAACATGTACGATGATTTACAATCTTTTTTTTTTAATTCTTACATGGGGATACTAATTTTTATGATGAACAATTGAAATATTTTTTATTTTTCTTTACCATAGCTGAGTTGGATACATAGTCATAGATTCGCTTAAACTATAATATGTTCTTCAATGCATTATTATGGTACAAATTACAATGTTTGATGACATAAGAAGCATATAAAAAAACATAAAAACAATGCACATATATTCCAAAGATCAATTTCACGTTTTGCTTGCTTCAACTCTTACTTCAATTGTTTGGTTTTTGATGCTTTATTATCTTCTTCATTCATAATTTTAAATTTTGGCAATATATTTTCAAACTTCGGCATCACTCTCTTCATTTATATTTTATCTTGTGATTTGGTTTTTGATGCTTTCATCTCTTCTATATTCATAGTCTCAAACTTTGGCATGACTCTCTTCATTTCACTATTAAGCCCAAGCAAAAAAGTTACATTGTCTATTTGGGTATTTTTCACAACCCCAAAAATATTTACCCCTATTCTTACCATTTTTGCACATCTTAAGGGGTGTTGGGATTTAATAGTAGCATCAAACCTGATTTGCTTAGGACCCTTCAACTCTGTTCATCTTTTTATGGCTGTTAATAAGAGCAAAAAAATATATATAATTTTATGCAATTTTTCTTTTTTCTACTTGGTTGTGGGAAGAACACTATTATTTGAGCTCTATATAAACCATTGTTTGTTGGTATATATTGTTGTTAGAATGAAATAAATGGCTGGCAAATATAGTCGTTGGGGCTGTTGGCTTTTTGGTTAGCTAATATACCCATTGTGATGCACTATTGTTGGGTTATTTTTTGAAATGTGGGTTTGCTTGCTGCTGCTGGGTTCTCACACGAGAGAATCTAGGGGCTGTTGCCTTTTTTGTTGGCTACCAATTCTGATGTGGGATGTAGTTATCTTTTGCCCGTTGGGTTTGGTTCATGCTGTTGGATTCTCATACCCACGATAGAATTTGGGTTGTTACTTTTATGCTGGGTATTTTTAGTTCGGTTATTTTTTTGACTGTTGGGTCAGCTTGCTACTGCTAGGTTCTCCCACGAGAAATTTTCTACTACGCTTTTTTTAGCTAAAATTTAGCCATTGCGATACATTCTCCCATGAGAAATTTTCTACTACTGTTTTTTTTGCTAAAGTTTTTTGTCCCCAACTAATCATAGGAAATTGAGAAAATTTAGGGGGGGGCTATATTTCTACACCATTGCTTTCTATGCAAAACAAACTAAAAATATTTTTTAAAAGAAATTTAAAGAAATATAAGGAAAAGTGATTTCCATGAGGTTTTCATTTTCTAATTTTTGTTGTTGGCAAACCAAACAGCCCTAAAATCAAAAGTAAGAATCGGTATTTATGTGCCTCTCGTATGTGTCTGTGTTTGTTGTTTGTCACGATTGCGACACGATTGCGACAATGGGTTCTTCATGTGGCATTTACTGCTTGGGATTTGTGCCAGTGCACCATCTCTCTTGGGAGTCTGAGGCTTCGGGTGGATAATAGGCCAATGCGTTGCTCCTCGGGGACACCACACCACTTGATTTCCCAATACTTGTTCCCATGATGTTAGGAATCAATCAAGGGATTAGATTTTGCGAGAAGGGGGCAGAAAAATAAAAAAATTCAGCCCATATTCAACTCTAAGATTATCATCCAACCCCACATTATATTGATTGTCTTTACAAACCTATTATTGATCTAATTGACATCTTTGGTACTACAATGGAGGCAAAGCTTCTACTTAAATCATGAAATTTAAATTCTTAGAACGTCTTCGCTTTTTTGAAAATGTAAAAAAGTAGACGTTGACCGCACATGGTATTCTAATAGCCTATAACAACATATTCTATCACATCACATTATACTCCTTGAAGGGCCTACTTTCCTATCAAACATGAAATACGTTCTCTTGAGATTACTCGTCACCTAGGGACTGTTTGGTTCACCCCACAATAAGAGGAAAAGACACTGAATGATAGGAAAACGAAGAAAAATTGGGTTGTGAAGCTTTATAGGATTTCTATACCCACATTTGTTTAAAAAAAAATTAAAGAATTGCTTTCTACAAAGTCGAGAAAATGACTAAATTCTAGGAAAAATCAAAATCTTAAACTTTGGAG
>NC_033799.1:15382652-15435152 GCF_001876935.1 Asparagus officinalis | reverse complement strand
GAGCAAACTGTGTCATTATAGGATCCTAGTTCATCCCATAATTTTTTTAGCCTTGTGTAGTAAGCTGCAACAGTCATCTGACCTTGAGCAAGGCAAGCAATATCCCTCTCAATCTGAAAAATACGAGGGGCATTGCTTTGAGAAAAACGATCCCGAAGGTCTTCCCATACCTCCTGGGCGGTGGTCGAAAAAATGACGCTGTCTGCAAGGTCCTGTGTGAGTGAATTGAGAATCCAAGAGAGGATCATATCGTTGCATTTTTTCCACGAAGCATATTCGTCTGGTTTGGCTGTGGCAGACGGCATTGTGGTGGTCCCGTCTATGAAACCTAACTTGGATTTGGCGTTCAAAGAAATCGTCATGGCTCTACACCATGTCGAATAATTATCCCCATTGAGTGGCTTGGAAACAAGCACCATTCCTGGATGATCAGAATGATGAAGATAATATGGATTGGCAGCATCAAGCTTGCCTCCATTCGAAGGTTGATGTTCCGTCATGATAACGAGAAACAACAAAAAAGAAAGGCAAAAAGAAAGAGGGCAAAGAGCTAGGGTATCGTTCCCTGCTCTGATACCATGTGAAGAAGGAAAATAATATTTGCCTTTGAATAAATTTTATTGAATCAGGAGACGTAGCTTTATACAAGGGATATCCTACAATCAAGCTAATCTAAAAAGGTAAGAACAAATTTCCTATAATCATGCTAATATATTCTAGGTAGTCTAAGTATAAAAGGCAACTGAACAAATACAATATATTTGTCAATGAATGATCAGATATTATTGACCTTTCCTTCTCAACATTTATGAAGAACAATGTAGATGATGAAATCAGGGGCAACACTCCTCGGTAAGACAATTCAAAGATGTTGAGCATGATGAGAAAGGGTTTGTTGAGGCTCCAAGGATCAAAACCTTCAATCCAATGTCATTCCTACTCAAATCCCTAAATCTCTAATCAAAATCCTAGAACTCTCTCCTCTATCCATCTCTTTCAATCATACAAAGCCTTACATACTTCTCCCCTTTGCCCTATCACTAGTGGTTACTCCTGATCCGAAGCACCCTTTTGCATCCATAGAGAGATCCAATTGTCAAAATCAATAAAAAGGCCATCATGTTGTTTCAATTGTCAGAAAATTAATTCCACTGATTTCCATGCAAAACTGGGAAATGGTAATTTGGTTGTTTCAATCCAATGTCGTTCCTACTCAAATCCCTAAAGCTCTAATCAAAATCCTAGAACTCTCTCTTCTATCCATCTCTTTCAATCATACAAAGACTTACATACTTCTCCCATTTGCCCTATCACTAGTGGTTACTCCTGATCCGAAGCACCCTTTTGCTTCCATAGAGAGATCCAATTGTCAAAATCAATAAAAAGGCCATCATTAGAACAAACAAAGCAATATCTTTCATTAGAAGCCTAAAATGGAATAACCAAATAGTTGTTTGGTTAGAAGGATTTCGTGCGATAGAATTTTCTTTTCATTCACGTCGGAAAGAGATATCCTAAAATGGCGTAACTAGGAAAGATATGTCCTAAATGTGATAGAAGTGAGAGACTAAAAACAATGACGAAAGGCTATGATCCTCAAATATGCAATCGACCAACTTGCCATCGATGTTTGCTCATGACTATCGATGGGTCCATCGATGAGCTAAAATCATGTCTCCAGAATTGTGCAATTTTTTCTTGTAGACTATCGATGATCTCGTAACCATTAATGGGTCCTTGATGACCATCGATGATACGAAGGCAGAAATCAGCGTTTATGCTGATATTCATGTTGTTTCGCCGTGTACACATCTTATACCTATATTCACATGTACTATATTATCTCAAATAAATATTAGTACCAAATAAGAGTTTGTTATTATTCAAACTAGAGCTACTGCACGGACTTTGTCCTAACAGCTTTCCCATCACTCATCCCTCGGCCCCTTGTTTGCTCGTGATTGCAGGCTGTTCAACCATCAAGCCCTGAAATTCACGAAGGATATAGGCCGACTCCTCCTCGAGAAGCCTCAATTTCCTACACAATAAATTACACATAATCATCATCATTTTCATCAAGATATCTAGCTCTGCTGAGGGCGCTAGGCATGGTGGCATGCATGGGCTTGAATTTGGTGAAATTCCTCTGCACTCTCTGTGTTTACACTTATAAAACTGTCCATTCATATTTTCTTGCAAATCTTTCAATATTTATGTGGATCTTACAACTTACATTTGCAAAGTCGCAATAGTTGGAATACTTGAAGAAAAAGTAAAACAATATCCGCGTGTGTGTTCGTAATACATTAAAATGTTGATCTTTTGACAAATCTTTATTTTATTGAATCTTGGTTAGTTACTTAAAAATTATTCATTCCCACCCTTTTGAATCTAACAGTGCTATAAAATATTTTTCATGGTGGAACCTTTAGAATTGAAATTTGTAACACCATAAAAAGGTTAGAATGCGAGCGATAAGGTATTAAGAATTTGGAAAGTGTTACAATAATTTTTTAATTATAAATTTTGAAAACTGCAAAAAATGTTTTGTTGAAAATTATGAAGAACATTTTACAATTACTTTTTTTAAATAACTCTCTTTATAAAAACCATAATTATTAATTCAATGTTTTTGGTTATTTTCAAAACCATATGACTAATAAGAGTCTTTAATATATATTTTCAACTAATTACACTTTCATACTTTTATTTTATTTTATTATATTTACTTTTTTGGGATAACATAGAAGATAAGATAGAAGTTCAAAAGCATAGACTAGAAAATACGAAAATATTTTTCTTCTTATTAGATAAATAATGAAACTGAAAATGCAATGAAATTTGTCTTTTTATTCGTAAGTTGAAATTTTGAAGAGAAAAATAACGTGGAAATATATGAACTTTTCCTTTGGGTATAGCTTATAACTATAATATAAAATTTATATAAAAAAAAGAAGTTTTAATATGTGGCATGTGTAAAGCTGCTAAAATAAAGGGTTCTTTTTGTATTCATACTCGTAGATCATCAATGTTTGTAAAATTATCCTCCAAATCTTATTATTTACAAAATTTTCGATCAAATTGCCAATATTGGAAAAATTAACCTTCATGGTAAACAATGTTAGTTGTGGATAGGGGTGAGCACGGTTCGGTTCGGGTCGGTTTTTACCAAAATTTGAATAACCAAACCGAACCACCTATAATTCAAAACTGAACCGAACCATTGCAAATAGGTTCGGTGTGGTTCGGTTCGGTTTGTTCGGTTCTAACTTCATTAAGTATAACTTTACTTCAATTTATCTTTTATATATTCTTATTACCCTATGCCAGCATGTATTTATTTTTTAACTTCACTTCAATTTATTATTCTTGCTCATGTATGTATACTGTTTTTAAGTGAAGTAACTTGTCCTTTTGGATTAAATACTAGACTCTGACGTTGTAATTTTTTAGTAACGGACTTGCTTTGTCTTTGTGCAGCAAGTTTTGACTTTGGTCTTTGTGGAGACAAAAAAAGGAGCTGACTCATTAGAACATTGGTTATGTATGAATCAATTCCCTGCAACTGCTATTCATGGTGATCGAACACAGCAGTAAACCCACAAATCAAAGGCACAAATATATTCGGTTGGTTCGGTTCGGGTCGGTTTGAAAAATTGTCAACCCGAACCGAACCGCCTTACTCATAAAACCGTTTTTTCGGGTTGGTTCGGGTCGGTTCGGTCGGTTTTTTCGGTTTGAACCGAACCGTGCTCACCCCTAGTTGTGGAACGATGATTTTTTATCTGGGCTGCGAGATTCTAAAAGGCCGAAGGACAAAACTACCCCTAATTTGTCAGATACTTAGCACTATTTTGATATGGGGGATTTTTTTTCTCCAAGGAAAGATGCTGACGATCAGAGAATACTTTTGGAAATACTGATATTTGAGGGGTAATTTCGCAAAACTCAATGATTTAATAAGGGTATTATATATGAGAACCCCTTTCGGAAAATAGGCTGTAACTAGGGAACCTCTCCAACCCAGGCCTGTAAAGCCATTTACAGGACAAATTGGGCTGGGCATATCATTGTCTTTAATTTTCTTTGTTGGGCTGGATTTTATTAGGGCCAGTTAAGCTAACAGGCAACTAAAGTAAGTAAAGTATAAAATAATAAATCATTATTAGCTAAATATTGTAATTGAAAGAAGTATAATTAGGGATTTTGGTGCATGGCTTAGCTTATAATAAAGGACGTATATACTTATTGAAAAATGGGGGTTTATTTCTTTTATGGATTGGAAGGTTTTAATTGATTAAATGAGTTCAAAATCTGCAATATATATCAAACAACTTAATTAATTTATTTCATGAATCGTGTAGTGAAGATAATGTAATCTGGTATATCATGTGATGCATTTAATATGTATAGGAACATATTCATCTATAATTAAAAAAATCGATGTTATTAGTAATTCATTATGTTAAATGGCTACTTTTTAGTGCTGTAAGAGTTTCCGAGATTTGTGTTAAAAATCCAAATTAAGAGTTTAAATGTCATTGATTAACAAAGTCAATCAGGATGTGAACTGTTGACCGTATTATGATCTACTTTTCTGCTAATGCATCAGCTACTATTAATTTCCTAAGGTTGCATCATTGGTTATGCTAAGATTTTATCCTTGGGTTTCTATTCCTTAAGAGTTGTTTATGTTGGATTTATTAGTCAAAACCACTTTCCAAAATAAGTTTTCAAACTATATATTTACTAACTACTGGTATTTTTCAGAAATGCTTAGTAGCGTAGTGGAAAGTAAAGTTTAGGTGTTTCAAAATTTCCTCAGTTTGAGACTTGCCGTAGGCAAGCCGAGAATTGTTGTCTTACATAAATCAATTAATCTCTCATAAGTATTAGTGGGTCGTGGGCCATGGGCTCGTGGTTCATAGGCCGTGGGCTCGTGGTTCGTGGGCCGTGGACCGTGGGTTGGGGATTGTAGCTAATCGGGCTGAGGCGCTAAGTGATACTTTGTTTAGCGCACTTTGCACTTCGCACGGAGGCATCGGGACTAGGTAGCGCCACTGTGGCCGCTTCACAGCATGTGGGCGAGCCTCACGTTTGCGAAGCGGATGACCGTTGAGCTGACATTAGAGACCTATAAATAATGCCCTTTTGGGGCTTGGAGGACGCAAACACACTAAAGTGTTGAAAAACTTGAACAGATTGAATCTGTTGAGCTGTTGTGTTGCTATTGCAGAGTTTAAAAGCGTGCAAGTTTTAGCCTGTGCCCGAAGAAGTATAGCCCTGAACCGAAAGGTTTTAACCGAAAAGTTTAACAAATCGAGGAGATCATTGCCTTGACCGAAAGGTCTTCTAGATCATGGAGATCTTGACAGTACTTAGTAGGTGCACACCATTATGCTGTACTGCTATTCATAAAAGCAGTTTGGCCTTGGAATCCTTACACTGGAGTAGACCAAATATTGCATTAAGCACAGTGTTTCACGAACGCACAACAACTAACTTAAAAAAATTTTAAAATACAATTTAGTTTCAGGCGCTAACAATCTTAAAGCAATATTTTCATCTACCATGGATCCTGCGAGGACTCATGAAGTGGATTGTCTTAAGTTAGAGAACTTTGACGGATCCAACTTCAACGCATGGTGTCGGAAAGTGATTTTCGGGATGTAACTCCTGAAAATATACTATGTGGTTTCCGAGGAAAAACCCCACTTTGAAGAAGATTCTGAGTCTGAAGACTCTTGGGCTAGAGATGATCACTTATGTAGGAGTTATCTTTTAACTGTCTGGCCAATCATCTAGCAGATGCTTACACCAACTGGCCCTCAGCAAAAAAAATCTGGAATGCTCTGGAGGACCAATACAAAGATGAGGAGAAGCTATCCAAGTCTTACCTCATTGACAAGTTTCTAGACTTCAAGTTCGGATGACACTGAGGTTTTGCCTTAAGTCAAAGAGCTTGAAAAACTTGTTATGAAGTTGAAGGATGAAAATATCAGTCTTTATCAAACCTTTATTTCTGGTACAATTTCCAACAAGCTTTCTCCATCTTGGATATCATTCTCTACTGACATTCGAAGAAGGAAAAGACAAGTGACTATATCTGATTTGAAGAGGTTCATTCGAATCGAGGACGAGATTCAGACTTGCACGAAGACTGAGCTCTATGCTAAGAAAAAGATGTCTGCTAACATGGTGGCTGCTAACTTTGAGAAGGGTAATAGTTCTTCTTCCAAGAAGAAGAAGAAGTCTTTTAACAAAAAAAAACCCAGAATCTGAAGAACCTGAACGTTCAAAAGAAGGAGTTCAAGAAGAGCGGCAAATGCTTCAACTGTGGGAAGCATATATTTTGCCAAGGAATACAAAGCACCAAAGAAGGGAACATCACACAATATCAATCAAGTTGTCGATTTTGTGGCCATGCTCTTCCAGGTGACAACTCCCAGCAACATCTTTAGTTGGTGGTTAGATACATGTGCTACCTGTCATGTCTGTTCTAACGGAGATCTATTATCTTCTTATGTCACTACCAAAGAGAACATATCAATGGCTGCTCGTTCTATAGTTCTGGTTCCTAGAACTGGGACTGTGGTGCTGACTCTCTCTTTAGGGAAGACTCTCATATTGAAGGATGTAAAACATGTTCCCTCAATTGTCAAAAACTTAATCTCTGGAAGCCTATTGTGTGATGCAGGTATGAGGCTAGATTTTCTAGGAGGAAATGATGTGTTATCCTTTAAAAAAAATATTTTAGCAATGCATATCGTACTAGTGACATATATAAGATCAGTACCATTGTACTCAACTCAGTTGTAAATGTAGTATCCTCTTCTGCTTACTCCTCTGTGTTATGATACAATAGGTTGGGACATGTAAATTATAGAAAACTATCTAGCATAGAGAAGTTAGGATTACTTTCAAAATATGGAGGTAACAAACCTGAGAAGTGCGAAGTCTGCGTGCAAGCGAAGCTGACAAGGAAGACCTTTTCAAGTGTCACAAGGAGCACCAACATGTTAGATCTGATTCATTCAGATTACTTGTGACTTCAAGAGCTTCGTTACTCTAGGTGGCATAAAGTGCTTTATCACATTCATTGATGACCATTCTCGCTTCTGTCATGTCTAACTGCTGAAATCTAAAGATGAAGCTTTCAACAAGTTTGTCGAGTTTCGGACTCATATAGAGAAGCAGCTTAGAATTCAGGTGAAAAGACTCAGGAGCGACAGAGGAGGAGAGTACCGATCTAAGGAGTTGGAAGCATACTTCAAGGACTATGAAATCATTGTTGAAACTATTGCTCTGCATTCTCTGTAATCTAATAGGATTGTAGAAAGAAAGAATCGCATATTGACCGAAATGATGAATTCGATGCTAATCACATCTGGTCTACCTACCTGTTATTAGGGAGAGGCTTTGCTGATGGTAAACTAGATTTTGAATAGAGTACTCTATTTCAAAACTGACAGTGTCCCTCATCAGTTATGAGAGGGATATCCAGATCTTTTGGATAGTCTCAAAGTGTGGGGGTGTCTCGCATATGTTTGAGTTCCAGATATCAAAAGGCCTAAGCTCGGATCAAAGGCAAATATGTGTGTGTTTCTTGACTTTACTGAAGATAGCGATGCTTGCTGGTTCCTAGACCTTGGAACCAACTCTATTATTGAAGCTCAGGATGCAGAATTTATTGGGGATAAGTTCATCAAGGATAAATATTTATTGTTTGAAGATATACCAGAGAATGCTGGTACGTTAGATGCACCAGAGATCATTGAAGCTTAGGATGAAGAATTCTTTGAGGATAAGTTTATCAAGGATAAATGTTTATTGCTCAAAGATATACCAGAGAATGTTGGTACATCAGATGCACCAGAGGAGCTAGTTTCGTGAGAAACTAAAAGTGTTAATGATGAAAAAGTTACAGAATCACCTTCCAAGCGTGTCAGGAGATAAAAAAAATTTGGAGATGATTTCATCACCTATAATATACAAGGAGATCCATAAACTTTCCCAGAAGCAATGCAGTCAACAAAAGTTCTTCTGTAGAAAGAAGGTATAGATGATGAGATGGATTCATTGATCCAAAATCATGCTTGGGAGCTAGTGAATGTACTTGAAGGTGCAAGGACTATCAGTTACAAGTGGATCTTCAAGAAGAAGCTTCGTCCTGATGGTACTATTAAAAAGTACAAAATAAGACTAGTGGCGAAAGGATTCTCTCAGAGAGAAGAAATAGATTTTTTTTGATATCTATGCACCAGTTTGCAAGATCACTACCATCAGAGTACTTATCGCATAGGCGGCAATAAAAATATTTGTCATACATCAGATGGATGTGAAGAGTGCCTTTCTCAATGGAGATCTCACAGAAAAGATCTGCATGGAGAAACCAGAAGGACTTGATGCTCTAGCTGGCAAAGTTTATAAACTTGTTAAGTCTCTATATGGACTTAAGCAGACACCAAAACTCTAGCATAAGAAGTTCGATGGGGTTGTTCGCAATAATGGGTATCAAGTTAGTGAATCTGACAAGTGCCTATACATCAAGTTAGGGAATTTGCCTCTATGTAGATGATATACTCATCATCGGGAGTGATTTGGAGATAGTAATATCTACCAAGAAATTTCTCTCAGCACAGTTCAGTATGAAGGACCTTGGAACTGCGGACATGATTCTCGAAATCAAAATCATATACTATGAAGAGGGTATTGAATTGTCCCAATCTCATATGTCGAGATCATACTAAGAAAGTATAGCTACTACGATCTGTCAGAGCTGTCAGTGCCGTATAATTACAACAAGAAGGTTTGATCGAATACTGGAAGACCAGTAGAGTAGCTACGGTACTCAAAGATCATTGGGAGTCTTATGTACGCGATGAGCTTCATAAGGCCAGACATAACATTCACTGTAGGAATGCTTAGTAGGCTCACAAATAATCCTAGAAAGCTTTATTGGGATGTTGTCCAGAGATTGATGAAATACTTGAAAGAGACTATAAGTCTAGGCCTATTCTACACTGGATATCCAACTGTAATTGAAGGCTACATAGATGCGAGCTGGTACTTAGAATCATATGAGTGCAGATCTACTGGAGATTTTGTCTTCACCATGGGTGGAGCTGCCGTCTCGTGGAAGTCTCAAAAACAGACTACGATTGTACAATCATCAATAGAATCTGAGTTCTTCGTACTCTGTGCTACAAGAGATGAAGCTGAGTGGCTCAGTTATTTTTTCCGAGACCTTCCATTGATAGAATTGCAAGGTGTAATTACTATCTATTATGATAATCAGGTGACGAGTGATGTGACAGCAAACTCGTTGTTCAATAGAAAGAAGCGGATCATTCGTCTAAAGTATGGCTATTTAAGAGAACTTATTTGTTAAGGAGTCATCTCTGTGATTGACATCTGGTCTTCAGAGAATGTGGTTGATCCTTTGACTAAAGCTCTGAAAAAAGACATAGTCAAAAGGATGTCTGCTGGAATGGGTCTCAAAGTTTGATGAGTCCTACAAATACTTACCATTTACATCAAATTATTAGTTTAAAGTTTATGTTACTAATGATAAGATGATTGTTTGAAAAGTTAAGTAAGATTTGCAAGTGAAATTCTATCATGATAAAGAGGATGGCTGTTAAGCTTTAATGAGCCCAAAGTATTTCGGATGCGGGGTGTTAGATAGGAAACATGCCTAAAGACTCACATAGAATTCTATCATGAGAGAGGATGACTCTTAAGCCTTAATAAGTTCAATGCATCTCGGATGCGAGATATTTAATATGAAACATGCTTAAAGAACTCACCTATGCCTGTGTAGAGATTTAGTCATCTCCTATGATGTCTTGTGAAAAAAAACCTAGAGCCCTAGCAGAAACCAGGACATGCACAAAGCCATAAATGTGCAAGGCAAAGGTAAAGGCAAAGGCAAGTATGGTTAAAAGTGAAAACTACTACAGATGAGTTTGATCTTGTGCGATTGCTAAATTTTAGATATGTATTGGTTCAAGTCTCTGCGACACCATGCATCTATTTTTTATTTAGTTGGTCTAAGGAGGATTCAAGTCCTTGCAATATCTATCTTATGCACAACGATTGGAACAACAACAACATTACACGATACTAGTTTAAAAAGTTGTGGGGGATTGTTAGATTTATTGGTCAAAAACGCTTTCCAAAATAAGTTTTCAAACTATATATTTACTAACTATTGGTATTTTTTAGAAATCCTTAGTAGCATTGTGGAAAGTAAAGTTTTGGTGTTTCAAAAGGTCCTCAGTTCGAGGTTTGTCATAGGCAAGTTGAGAATTGTTTTGTATTAAATAAACCAATTAATTACTCATAAGTATTAGTTGGTCGTGGGCTCGTGGGTTGTGGACCATGGACCGTGGATAATACGAGTCGCCGTGCGAGCACCCTTTGGTCGCGCAACTACCAAAAGATGGGTTGAGAAGAAGACAACTAAAATACAAGAACAATTCAGTATGACGAAGGAAAATACATTCTCTAGATTATGAAGAATCAATTATTACAAATCTCTCCCTCATAATCTCACTAAAATTGAGAACAACCTCTCAATCCTCTCTAAACCCTAATACAATGATTAGAATCTCTCTTTGATCTAAGATCTATAAGATCATAAAACTGATGTTTAGAAACCCTAAATAACCCTTTATATAGGTGTACAAATATGGATGACAATCTGGTAAATAACCAAGCCCAAAACTAATAGGAATTCGTATGAACAGAAACCAGAACGAATCAGGAAACTGTCGATGAGTCGACTCATGACTGAGATGAGTCGACTCATAACCTCATATGAGTCGACTCATAACTGATGAGTCGACTGGTCAGAGACTTTTGCTAACAAGGCTTGATTTCGTAAGTCGACTCATGACAGTCATGAGTCGACTCAACCTGATGAGTCCACTCATGTACATGTATGAGTCGACTCACGATCTGAAAACTGGATTCTTCGAATCTGCTACTCGCCGTCTCGTTCCATGCTTCCACCTGCGTTTCACTGATACTGTTTTACTCCTCTATTCTTATGCTATCATGAGAATCATCTATCCTCAAGCTCCCATGAGGATCGCTAAGTTTTGAAGAGAAGATACACCTGTGTCATGCTTTGATTCTTCGTTCTTTCGACTCGCTTCACGCTCCATCCTGTGCTCCGCCGTATCGCTTCACACCACTATTCTCAAGATATCATGAGAATCACCTATCCTCAAGCTCCCATGATGATCACTAAGCTCCCGAAGCAGAGAAGAAGATGCACACGTATCATGGCTCCCCCCCTTTAAGAACTTGAAGTCCCTTTCAAGTTTGGAACTTCTGCTGAGGGAACTCTCGAGCTCCTCCATCTTTTCTGCACCATCTGGCCTTGCTAGGAATCCGGTCTCGACGTTCGATCGAAAACAACTCATTCGTCCCGCATCTCGTCGTAGTCACCATTCGCTCCAAGTTGCAATCCTTTATCGATGGCTTTTCTAGAAGTCTATGCACAGCGAGACAAACTTCTTGCTTGCATTCACTAGTTTCTTCGCTCGCGTCACCGTCCCCAAGCTTGTCTCCTTCGGAAGAGATGCCGAATGAAATATGAACTTTACATCATCCTTAATGAAGGTGTACTTCTGAGCCCGCCTCTCATAGATCGCATATTTATCCCATAAGTATGGATTGCCCAGTATAATCTGACAAACATCTAATGGAATAACGTCGCACGTAACCTCATCAATATATGACTCGTTGAGCGCAAATTTGACAGTGTATTGATCAACTATACTCAGTTTCTCCTCCTTATGAATCCATCCTAATGGATAGGGCTTCGGATGCTTAACCGTCTTTAGACCCAGCTTCTGAACCAATGCCTCGGATATCAAATTCTTCTTGCTGCCCGAATCAACAATGGCATCAACCAAACTGGTCTTCACTTGCAACTTAAGAATAAAGAGGTTCTCCCTCGGTTGTCGTCCATTTTCGTGGTCTGCTTCCTCGTCATAAGGTTGAGACTGCTGTTGGGCTTAGTCATCCCCGGGACTTCTTTCGAACCTTGAGCTATCATGTATGTATTTTTCTCCTCCTTCCTCTTCAACCTTCTTGGCTTGAGATGAGGATACTTCTCCCAACACCGATCAGCTATATGCCCTGTCTTCTCACAGTGACTACAAATCAGCCCTGTTTTCCTTGGATTACCCTTCTTCTTCTCCTCCTTAGATTGAGTCCATCCAAACTCCCACTGTGTTAGTGCACTTAACACTCCCACTGTTAGAGTCCTAACACGATACTCAAAAGTTCGATATGTTAATCCTTAGCAATTATCAAACCTTTTTTCGTGTTAAGTCCTGATTACTTGTTACCGAAAACCCCCACCGAGTGATTTGTACAAGTCAATATTCCCATTGCTATTTGTACCCCTACTCCCATTGCTTGATTGGCCAAACCTCCCTATAGTTAGGACCAAAGCCAAAATCTTCTCTTGATTCCTTCCATGAACAAGATGTCCACTTTCAAATAGAACGATCAAATCTATAAAAGTTAGGATCATATCAAACCCTCTCTTCAGTCAAACCTTTCTATAGTTAGGGCTAAAGTTAGAATTTTATCTCGATAAATAAAAAATTCATCTTCAGATTGGGTAACCAATCCTATGAAAGTTAGGGTTATCCGGATCATTTCTATTCTTAGAGTGGAGGTCTCACTCCTAGTTTCACCTTCCAGGATTCTCGAAGTAGAGATCCCACTTTGAGTTTCTTTTTAAGCAGGAGATAGAATATAAAATTTTTTCCTCTTCAATACCGTGTTTGTCTTTGCCCCAAGAGAAGACACATTATTGTAATATCCAAAATCTATCTCACACGTATGGAGGACTTTATCTTGATCTCTAAATAGAGATAAGTCTGCATCTAACACATGATGTCAGGTGGTCCGTTCTCACAAAAATGATCAAGTCTACTTATTTAATATCGTAGCATCAAAAATTCATGTTTTTCACGCATGGGGGGACTTTATCTCGATCCCTAATTAGAGATAAGTCTACACCTATGTAGGCTGTCTAAAAATTACTACAGATAGTTGATACCCATCAAACACCAATGATAAAAGTTATAATTTGCTAGCTTCTAGAAGGCTACAATTTAAAAACTTTCACGTAGATCGATGAAAGTTATAATCTGACGACCTTCATAATAAACGATAAAGCTTTAATTCAACAGTCTTCACAATCAATATCAGGAGTTATAATATAATGACTCTTATATTTTTAAGGAACCAAGACGAAGATTGCAAGATGACGATCTTTGCAACGCTCTAGCAAAAAAGACTACAAATTAATAGTATTTTCAAATCAAAATGCAGTTATTTTTCAAACCGTAAGGAATTTGGCAAAACAGACAGAAGCAAACTGAATCCTTAGGGTGGGTTTAGTTGGCTCTGTCTCATTGATATAGTCGATTTTTATATATAATTCGTCCAATTCTGACTTACGGTTTAAAAATTATGACCCGTTCTTCGCAGCAAGTTATGTTCTGAAGCCCGTTTACAAGACTGGACTTCGCCTGAACATTGGACTTCACCTAAAGCTCACCAAGCTCGCCTGAGGATCGCCTCTGCATTCTAGAGTTAATATGCAAAGCATACTCTGCGTCCCAATAACAAAACATAGGGTTCATCGATGCGTTCCAGAACGAGACACAAAGCTAAAAATCTGCGTTGCAACATCAAAACGCAGAGGTCCTCCCTGCATTGCAACATCAAAACACAGAGGTCCTCCCGGCATTGCAACATCAAAACGCAGGGGTCGGACTCGTGTTTTCTGCATTTGACTGGTTCAAACAGAACCTGAACGGTTTCAAAACTGTATCTCCACTTAATGGGGTCGGTTACACCATGTTATGTAGAGATTTATGGGGGGTGTTTGTTGGAAATTTTGCAATAAGAAAACTGTGGAGGAATTGCGTTTGACTTTATTCTCTCTACTCTCAATTACAATTCAAATTCCTGATTACAAAAGAGAAGAGAATGATCTGAATTCTCTCCTTTGTTTAATTCTGGGTTCTTCTTGGTAGCGATGAAGTGCCTCCCTCGAATGCTCGCGTCGAGTTTGCTCTCCGTTGACGATCCGACGTCTTGTTTCACTGGAACATGATCTTCTCCTCACGATTTGACGTTGTGGTGAACTTGCGTGGCAAGTTTTAGAACTCTTGATGAGTTGATTGATCTTAACCGTAATTGGTTAGACAAGCCGAAGATCTCTTCTTTGCTGCCAAGGAGAGGGATCCAAAAGCCAGCTCCAAAGATCCAGCCTCTTTCGCTGTCAAGAAGTTCAAACCGACCGCCCCTTGAATTGAATTGATTTTTAGTTATTTATAGGGGATTAAGGGGTGTAACCACCTCCTTAATTCTCTCCTAAGTGGGGCTAATGGGATGTAACCGCCCCTTAAATCACTCCTGAGTGGAGTTGTGATCCCCTCAGATCGTGGGAAACGGTTTTGAAACTGTTCAGCTCGTGTTTGAACAAGTCAAAAGCAAAATCTGCGTTCTGGTGTGAATTCTGCGTTCAAACGCAGTGTCTGGAAGCTTGAACGCAGTGTCTGAAAGCTCAGACGCAGCGTTTGGAAGTTCATTTGCAGCGATTTAAGAGCTGCGTTTGGCAGCGGATCTGAACTGCATTTACAGCAATTTGGAAGCTGCGTTTGTACGATTTAAGAGCTGCGTTTGGCAGCGGATCTGAGCTGCGTTTAGAGCTGGATGTGACCTGCGTTTACAGCGTTTGAAAGCTGCGTTTACAGCGATTTGGAAGCTGCGTTGGCGGCCGAATCTGAGCTGCGTTTATAGCTTTTGGAGCTGCGTTTGCAACTTTTGGAACCGCATTTGAGCTACGTTTGTGGCTATGAACGCGGCGCATCTTGATGCTGGTACGCGGAGAGGACTTTCACGTCTTGATTTGAAGAGACCGTCGATTTGTAGTCTCTTTCTATCGAAGTTTTGCAAAGATCGTCATTTTGTAATCTTTACTTTAGCTCTTTGATATGCAAGAGTCGTCAGATTGTAACTCTCGATGTTGATTGTGAAGGCTGTTAACTAGAGCTCTAATCGGTTGTCGTGAAGGTCATCAGATTGTAACCTTCAGCGATCTACGTGAAAGTCTTCAAATTGTAGCCTTCTGGAAGTCGTCAGAATGTAACTTCCATCATCGGTGTTTGATGGGGATCAGCTATCTATTGTGATTTTTAGACAGCCTACAGGGGGTTACACCCCATTCAGCCCCTTATAGAGCAAATTAAGGGGGTAGTTACATCCCTTAATCCCCTTTAAATAGCTAAAATTTCAGCTTAGTAGGGGGGCTCTCTCTTTTTGGATCGACTTTGGAGGATTTTTGATCAATCTTTTCGAGATCAGCATTCATCCTTGAAGCATTCTTCAGCAACAGAAATCCTTGGAGTTTTGGAACTCGGCTTACAAACCGATTTTCGGTTAAATCGATCGACTCTTCCATAGAGTTATAACTCGCTTAGAGTTCCCTAACTTGTTAAGAGTTTCAAACTTATCACGCAAGTTCGTCCAAGACTTCGAGTCAAGAGGCAAAGATAACATTCCATGAGGTAAATCGTTTAGATCGTCAACGGAAAGCAAACTCGATAAAAACATTCGAGGGAGGCATTCCATTGACACCAAGAAGAACCCAGCTTTAAACAAAGAGAATGATCTCGTCGATCTTTCTCTCTTTTGTAAATCAGGAATCCGATACAAGAGGAATGTTAATTTCTTTTTCTAAGTTTGTTAGAGAGAAATTATCTTGAGAGAATTGTAATTAATTCTTTTTCTAAGTCTGTTAGAGAGCATAATACAAATTCAATTCTCCATTTTCTTCTTTCAATTTTTCCTAACAAACAGCCTAACATGCATTGCCGGTTAGTCTTTTGCCATGAAAAAGACACCAGAATCCATGTCTGTGGGACTTTATCTCGATCCCTAATTAGAGAGAAGTCTATGCCTAACACGCGTTGTCAGGTGGTGTGTTTTTATGAAAATGGCAAAGTCTATGTATTCGGTATCATAGCACTAAGTCTAAAAGTGTTCATTCTTTTAGCAAAACATTACATGTAGAACAAACTTAGACAATCTACATGCTAGCCTGACTAAAACGATACTCAGTAAAGGCCCTTCAAACCTGTTGATGGCTGAGGGTTTACCAAAAATCCTATAATAAACAGCTTATGATGACGAATTCAATCTTCTAACTCGGAGAGCTTCTCTTCATAAAGATTGTACAAGCTTCATCTTCAATCAGCTTTAATAGTCATTGACGCACCAGCTTCATTAGTTGGTCTCGTGACTCGAGTACCTGGGATAGCTTTAGAGATAGTAGCTGTATCAGCACCAATAGCTTGTCCTACAATCAAATCTCACACAAAGAGCTCAACCTGGCGAGAGTCCGATGCATTCTCAGCTTGCTCTTCCCACACTCCGATGAGTATATAAGTATAAACTGTATCTTCTTGAACCTCCAACGGGTACACAAGGTAAAACTGATTTCCAAAACTCTAAAGAGTATATGAGTATAAATTGATCCTCCCCGCTCCAACGCCTTAGTAATTTAAACTATGTAGACTCTAGCTAACGTATGAGTATAAATTATGTTCATGCCGGTCAACGCATTGTAATAAGGTCAACCCCGGTCAACACATTATAATAAAAGTTAACGCTGATCAACACGTCCATATTTTCACCAAAATAAGGTTTAATTGCACTATAATAAGGGTCGACGTCAGTCAACGTGTTGATGATTTCACTAAAATAAGACTCAGGAAAAATTCCAAGTCAAAGGATAATATCTAGGAGTTCAATCGTGATTCAGATACAAACTCCCGACAAAGATGACATGTTCAACATCAACACAATGAAACGAGCTAATTCAAAAATCCACCAACTTTAGTTCTAGATTTTGATGACGGTCAGATGATAAACGCAGCACCAGAAAAATTTCAAACTATTTGATAAAATACTGAGTAGACTGAAAGCTGAAGAAGTTAAGAATTGAAATCATTCACAGGTCCTTCTACACGATCTCCTCGAAAAAATACTAAAGAGATTGAAAACAATGCCTATCTTATCCAAAATATTCTAGACTCCTCTATAAAAGAATGAGGCTAAAACACTTTGGAGTGGGTATCTATAGGTGTCAAAAATTACCTATAGGTTCCCGCATGTTGCTCGAGATAAAGAAAAGACGATGAATATCATTATCTGAGTTAAGAAGAATTATCCAATTCAAAGAAGACCATCTGATGCCGTAAAGAAGTAAAGAGGCGCACGAAGCCAAGAAAAGCGACAAAGCAACAACGAGATTTAGAATGCATGGTTTGAGAAGAACTAAAATTTTGACCATGATACATTTCAAATATGAAAAATCTCAAAAAATAAAAGTTGTAGCTCTCTTTGACAGCTTTCCAGCACAACTTGAATCACTTCATTTTGAGGTTGGACGAGAGAATTAAAGCCAAAATACCTGAGATAGTCTAAGTTGTTTTGCACCTGTGTGAAACACGATGGGTGTTTCGCACCCAGGTGCGAAACAGACAGTCTATTTCGTCCGGTCAGCCTCTCGACGATGTGTTTTTTTGATAGATTTATAAAATTTATTCATTCCAGAGCCTCCCCAACTGACTTGAGGCTATCCTTAAATATGGAAAAGTGGTTATTATTTGAAGATACACTCTTATTCACGAACACGGCGTCCGAAGATACCCCCCCCCCTCGTTATTTGTAAAGAGTAATTGGCAATTGTCGACATGCTGATTGAGGAGATCTGAGCAGCAGTGAAGCCCTGATGTTTTGGAGAGTGAGGAGTGTAGGCGCCAAAAAATTGCCTATAGGGTATCACACATAGCTCAAGCTTAAAAGAAGGCGATAAACGTCATTATCTAAGTTATAAAGGACCATCCAAAGACAAGGATCAACTAAGGAACGTACAAGAAGCGCATCATACAAGTTTCGAGGTATAAAACATATCTCAGAAACTATGAGAAGACATAGTTTTCGAGATAGCTATGGCTGTCTGGCGGAAACTATGAAGGCAAATCATAGTTTCTGAGACACTCGCGGCTGTCTCAGAAGCTATGAAGACAAGATATAGTTTTTGAGAAACTTGTGACTGTCTTGGAAGCTAAAATAGACTTGGCGATGGTTTTCTTGAGTTTTGTGCAATCCACGTGGCCTCATAACTACTGGGGATCATCCAAGAACGTGGGGGAACCATTACAAATAGAAATTACACCCATAACTACTAGAATAATGGCATTAAAGGCGTAGTGGAAGCAGTTACAAAAAGGCCAGAATTGAGTATTGTTTCCGAGACATCCGTGAGTGTCTCGGAAACATAGGTTCTTCGACATAACTTCTTTTCATCTACAGACTTCATTACATCTCCTATGAGCTATAAATACGCTCCTAGGGTCATTACTGATGGGAGGACGGAGCATTATCGAGCAGAATAGAGTAGAGATTTGAGCGTTCTAAGCAAGAGAGGGAGAGAGTCTTCATCACGTGCAAGCCTGTCAGAATTCCTATAATTCTTTGAGATCTAAGCTTTGACTAAATCTCAACAATAGTGTTCTATCTTACTTTGTTAAGATATTCACTTCTGTCTTTCGTTTCCAAAATAAAACATCAACTTTAAACCTTCTTCACAGTTCAATTTGGATCTGTGATTCGGTCGTCCACAGGCTAACGCACCCGTGGTATAGATAAAGATCCTAAGCAAACAGCGATCCAACATGATCCTGTGTGTGTTTCTAGGGAACACTCTTAATGTTATTTTATTGTAAAGAGTAGTTTTACAAAGTACAAAGCTCACTCTTTTGTATTTATTGTAATCGATAAATAATTATAATAAATTCTACAATAAAATTTGTTTCCGACGCAAACACGTTGGTGACCACACTAGGAGCCAACGGTCTCGCTACCAAGACCAACATGTTGCAACTAATCAAGATTACTAGTTGAATCCACGATCGAGTATGAATTTGACCAAGCAAAGTTTGAGGAGTATCTATCAGCCTCATCCTCAAGATCTTCCTCGTCTCGCAAATGCAAGAAGATTTCATCTTCGAAGAAGGTTTTCCAGTCTTCAACTCCAATGAAAGCTACGGGTGAAGACTCTCGCCTGATAATTGTTGAGGCTTTCCCTTACAACGCTTCTCTGGAAACCAATAAAGCTGGAACTTCTGCTCACAATCGTCCACCGACACTAACGAAGAGGGCTCATCAGAGACTACGTCAGCGCAGCGCTCATCAAATGACTAAGGCATTAGAACATGTCGACAGGGTTCGTTATCACGTGGACTTAGAGTCGAGGAAACAACGAGTGGTCCATTTGCCTCAATGACAAACCACTCATATTTCTGCTAGGTTAAAGATGGAGGAATGGGTTCTTGTTAAAAGAGCCCGTTCGACCCTTAAAGAGCGCATTCAAAAACATCGTGCAAACATCGTTCTTGCTTGTGTCATTTTGCAACAAACACAACAAGGGAAGAAGGAAATGGTGTCCAAATAATCATAGAGAACTCACAAAGTTTGGACCCTAAAATCTAAACTTGTGCAAAAATCAAAATTGCGGGATACTTCCTTCATCTGGGACACTTGTGTGTGTCTCGGACAAAGGAACCTTATCCGAGACACTAGTAGTTGTCATGGAAAAGGAAGCCATATGTGAGACACATACACATATCTCAAACAAAGGCCATCTTTCAAGGGCTCTCCTTCGACTCCATCGACATCTGTTCCTCGTTCATCTGTTGCAATCACATCTGCTACACCACCAGTGAAGCCATGGGTCAGTCCTGACCTGTTAAAATTCAAAATCACAATGACGGATAGCCTTGGTCCTTTGCATGAGGATCGAGGCAAAGCTCTAGCCAAAGAACGCTTGGGTCTGGTGAATAAATCCTAAGTGACTTCTCATGCAGTGGGATGTTCATGTCCTCCCGCCAAGTTAAAGCAATCCCAGGAAGGGAAAAATCCAATTATCACATGTTTAGGAATTCGTATCGGAACTCAAGAGCCAGTTAAGACTTTGCACCCGTAAGGGAGAAGTTCTAAACGTGCGACTCCTGATATGACCTTAGATCGCTCAAAGACGACGACAAGTCGTCTTGAGAATGTCAACAAGGCCCAACCATACCAACAGTCGATAGGTTACTCCGGTCATCATACTAACGAGTTGTACTATCAGACTAAAGGTAAAAAATAAGTCTTGAAAGAGAAATGCTCGAGAAACGAGCCCTCATTGTGCATGTGAGAGGCTCATCAAAGCAGTGTTGTCTGAATATAGCTGCTCCAAAGCCTTATTACCAAGAGTCTCTGTATTTCAAAGACTTTCTACTGAAATGTCAAAGCCCAAACCGAGACGTTTCCGTAAGAGAAGATTTATCGTTCAAGATAATAAGCTTCCAGAGGTCACCATTAACATGACGGACAGAGGAAAATGACATTCAACCAACCTTAACCCTAATTTTTCTTCAGGAGGGAGAGTTGATCAAGGACGCTCTTAAAGAATATCACGGATATAGCTAAGGGCCACTAGATATAGAGATTATAGGAGAATGTATGAAAGGTTGTCTTCAGATGAGGAATTCTTAGATACTTGTTCTACAGTTACCTCCGACGACACAGTGTCCAGTGTAGGATAGGCTAGAGAGGCATTCACCATCATACCTGATCAATTAGCTCAAATGCTGCAAGAAGCTCTGGCAGTAAGAAGAAATCAAAGTTGAGATGAGAATAGAGATGGAGTTGACTATACAGCAGATGAGAGAATTACAAACTCAACGGTCTCATCAACAGCCTGAATTAAGTCAACGGGCTGAGTCTAGCCGGCATAACACTGTGTCGGTTCGAACTAATACAGTCGATAGTGATTCAGAAGTAGACGACCACAACATAGCCGATCACCACCCCAAAGATAATAACGTTAGGGGTGGTCCAGTTGAACCTCTTCAACATCTCCCAAAGAAAAGTACGAGAGAGGACAAAAAGATGAAAGAGCTAGAGAACAAAGTCAACGCTTTGATATCATTTCAAGAAGTAAAGAAAACGGGTATTCAATGTCCATACCCGAGGGAGTGGGAGTCAATTCCATACCCACCAAAATTCAGTCTAATTAACTTTATTCCATTTGACGGGAAAGGCTTACCCACTCAACACTTGATTTATTTCAAGTCTCATTTAGGTGTGATCTCTTGCAATGAAGTTTTAATGGTCCGGTCTTTCGTTAGCACCCTTCCCGGGGCTGCTTTCGGTTGGTACTGATGTCTCAAGCCTGGAAGCATTAACAGTTGGGACAATATGGAAAACTTATTCCTCACTAATTTTTTTGATGATATGCTGGATGAGAAGCAAAAACATGGAGTGTCAGTTGACAACTTTGTCAAACATTTCCGGAATAAGGTGATGAACTGTCGAGACCCGGTCACGAAGGAGTTCATTCCCTAAACGTGCCACAATAATCTCTCTTTGGATGTTCTAAAGACCATGGGGGTCATGCCTTCCAAGTCTTGGAAAGAATTGAAGATGCGTGGTGAACAGGCTGAACGCTTCCTCAAGAGAAAGAAGCTTGAGAGGGGTCATCCGATAGCCAATCCTCAAAAGAAGAATTTTAATCCTCGAGGTAGAGGGAAGGGTCAAGCAACTGCTGTTGATGCTCACCAAACATCACAATGACAACCGTAACAATAGTCAACCTAGCAGTCGTCTTTTCAATTACAACATCAAGCACAACAATCTCCAAGACAACCAAAGGCTTCAGAACCTAAGGAGTATTCCTTTAAAGAGGATTATGTGTCGGCTATCTTTAAGTATCTCTTGGATAACAACAAAATCAAGCTGTCACCAATCACGAATGAAGAGAAAGCTAGGAAAACCTCAGATCCGAAGTATTGTGCTTATCATAGAAGAGTCCATCATCCTACGAAGGCTTGTTATATCCTCAAAGATTGAATTCAAGCCTTGATTGATGTTGGTATCATAACTGCGAAACCCAAGGAAATGAAAGTGGGTTTGAATGTCGTGTCCATCAGTTTCGGCTCCGTCGCTCTATCGTGGTTCCGACCAGAGCCTGTGTAGAAGGTAGAGATGAAGGTAGTGAATGATGACCCTCCTGGATAGAGTCAGAAGGGACTAGTACCACACACTACACCTAACGATGAAGTTCTTTGGGTCCATCCAGATCTTCTTGGAGATGAACAGTGGGCAGATCCTCTTCTAAAAAGAAGGCCAAGAACAAAGACAAATCTTGTTGTCTTGCTACTGCAATCCCTAAGAAAGATGATGAAAACATCCCTACTTTTCCACTTTCTGAAGAGGAACATGAAGTCTTTGCTACCAGGAGTGGGAATGAATATCAGTACAAATATTCTGAAGCTTTTGATCCGAATGCCAAAGCGTTGGCTGAACTGGGGGTGGTTACAACTCTACCTACACTTGCTCAGAAACCTTAGCAGTAGCCAATCGCAAAACAAAAGGAGAAAGAGCATCAACACAAAGAGGTTCAAGTTCCGAAGCAGTCCCGTTTCATTTGACCAATTGGAAGAGATAAACCGAAAAGTTTGAATAACCCGTATCGCTTCGATGTCATGGCTCAATTGGCCAATATCACAGTGAGAATCACTTTATATGAGTTGTTGCGCCTCTCGAAAGACACCAAGGAAGCTTTACAAGAAGCCTTGGCCGATTCTAATGTGTTTCTCACTCAAATTAAGCCAACCCCTAAAGAGTCAGGGTCATCAATTCAACACTGTAACCTCGCGACCACACAATTTCCTTGTATTACTTTAACCAAAGAAGATATGCAAGTGAGGAATTCAAAACATAGTAGGCCTTTGTATTTCATCGGATACATTGGCTCCAGCATTATCAATCGGATCCAAGTTGACCCGGGTTCCATTGTTAGCATCATGTCACTCCAATTGATGTATCATCTTGGAATTTCCACTAGCAAATTAGCTTTCACAGGCACTATAATCTATGGATTCAATACTAGTGGGTCTAGGCCATTGGAAAAATTCGAGTGAAATGTCAGCTTGGAGATCTAAAGTCCGAGGTCACATACTATGTGATTGATGCCAAAACTTCTTATAACTTGCTATTGGGTTGACCTTGGATCCATAGCAATGTTATAGTTCCTTTCACCCTCCATCAATGTTTGAAATATTTTGATACTAATAATGATGTCAAGATGGTGGTTGCGAATAAGTAACCGTTTAAGGGGTTAGAAAATTACTTTACTGACTCCCTGTTTTATGGTGTTGAATCCAATACTGAACCATCGGCCAAAGGTACGGACCGCAGAGAAGAAGCTGATACCAAAACCATGCTCAATTATGATGAAGGTCTTGTATTCAATGACATTGAATCTCTTGTAATTGATCTTGATGGTGGCGAATCATCAGACGAAAGTTATAACTGGCAACTTACCGATCATGCAATAAATGAAGATTTAGAGTACTTGTTTGTCTTACTGATATAATGTAGGAACTATATGATATCCTTGACATACACATGCCGCTTTGATCGTCTTACATGATAAAAAAAGCACATCCAGGACTCCTTCAGAACAACCCTTGTCCTACCTGCAAAGGCAGGGGGTGGAAAAGAAATAATCATTGGTGAAGAGGAGTCATTCCCGCCGTCTAATCTCTTCTTGGAAATCAATACTGATGATGAAGGGCCTGGACGGCATTTCATCAAATACAGCTTACAAGAATGTAACTATATGAAGAAGCAAGGATACAACCTCACGCTCGGTGAAGGTCTTTGTTTTGGTCAATGTATCCGGGTTCCACCCATCTCGCCTATGTACCAGGAGGGAAGCCTGACAATTATTATGAATATAAGAGAGGTCTAGGTTATGTTTCTTCATCCAATGACGAATGTTGTTAAAAGTCATCAACCAGTCATCCAATCTGAGTAAAGATGGATATTCGTTAGATTCTACAGATTAGGATTCTGATGTTAGGCTTGAAGAAATATTCAAAGGCCTAATGTCGAACATGGCTACGGTTGATCCTGCCACAATAGAGGAAGATGATCAAATGCTAACTGTCGCCCCTGCCACAATAGAGGAAGATGATCAAATGCTAACTTAGGAAAACCCTTGGATCCATCACTTGAATATGCAATATGGTGATCGATTCGAACAAAGGGAACCTCCTACCGAAGACAAAGTGATCCAAGTGAACATGGGCGATGAGGTCTGTAGGCGTCAAAAAATGCTAATAGATATCCCAGACATAGAGAAAATCACTCAAAGGGACCTCATACTGCTTTAAGAAAATCAAAGCAGGCTTTGCTGTCTCGCCAGCGAGACAGGCTTTGCTGTCTCGCCAGCGAGACAGGCTTTGCTGTCTCGCCAGCGAGACAGGCTTTGCTGTCTCGCCAGCGAGACAGGCTTTGCTGTCTCGCCAGCGAGACAGTGTTTGCTGTCTCGCCAGCGAGACAATGTTGAAATAGTCAAAACCACCTTTGTAACTGCCCTACACGTGTCCATTAACTGCCAAGGGACGTGGGAAACATCATGGGCGAAAATCACGTGGATAACTGCCAAAATAACGGAGTTTGAAACGTGGGAGAACAGTTACAGCGAGAAACTGTCGTTTTCCGAGACAGTATTTACTGTCTCGCTGGGCGAGACAGCAAATTTACTGTCTCGCGGGTCGAGACAGCAAACGCTGTCTCGCCCAGCGAGACAGTAAACACTGTCTCGCCGTACTGACTTCTTCGATTGTTAAGTTTTTGCAGTTACTGACCCTTGAGGCTATAAATACCCCCCTAGGGTCACTTCTGACGAGGATCGAGCATTTGTTAGAGCATTCCAGAGCAGAGAGAGCAGAGATTTGAGTTCTTTTCTTGCAACGCCTTGAAATTAAGCTTCGACTTGATTTTAAGAAGAACGACTATCTTACTTCGATAAGATATCGTTTCAATTTCTACTTCGATAACGAAGTTAGAATCATAAGCCCCCTCTTCACGATCTGTGAATCGGCGGTCCACGAACCAAAGCGTTCCCGGCACAGGCAAAGTCCCACGAAAACGAGAATTGATAGACGATTTTCGTGTTTGTTTCTCAAGAGTTGTAATTTTTGTTTTGTTGTGTAGAAAAAGTCTTATAAAAAGATTATTCTTTCGAATTTGTTGTAATCAAACAAAGTTATAATGAATTCCTCAACAGCACCGACTTTTGACTCAAACAAGCTGGCGACCACAGTGGGAGCCAGCGGCCTCGCTGCCGAGGCCGCGGTGTCGCAACCGATCAAGATCATCGTTAATGAAGAGATCGAATATGAGTTCGATCAGGCGAAGTTTGAGGAGTACTTGTCGTCCTCATCCGCGAAATCTTCCTCGTCTCGCAAATATAGGAAGATTTCGTCCTCCAAGAAAATGTTTAAGTCTGCAATGCCTATGAAGGCCGCAGGTGAAGGTTCCCACCCGATTGCTGCTAAGGAATCCGCCTGCGACATCCCTGCTTCAAACGACTCCACACCCCTTAAGGAGTCGATGATGAATAGCTCACCGGTGCTGACAAAGAGGGCTCGTCAAAGACAGCGTCAGCGCCGTGCTCGACAATTGGCTAAGGCCATGCAACAAACCGACGGGGTCCATTACTATGCGGACCTAGAGTCGAGGAAACAGAAAGCAGTTCAATTGTCTCAACGGCAAAATAATTGTATTTCTGCAAAACTTACGACGGAGGAGTGGACTCTCGTCAAAAGGGCCCGTTCAACCCTCAAGGAACGGATACAAAGGCGTAAAGCGAAGGCCGCCCGTGCTCATGCTCTCCGTCAACAAGCACAAGGAACCAAGAAGGAGACGGTGTCTGAAAAGCCACCGAAGAACCACAAGGTTTGGATTCCGAAGGCGCCACAAAAATCCGTTCCGGGTCCATCTACTGTGTCACCGGTAAAACCCTGGGTTAGCCCAGATTTGTCCAAGTTCAAGATCACCATGGCGGATCGCCTCGGTCCTTCGGCTAACGATCGAGGCAAAGCCCCAGTTGAAGAAAATCCAAGTCCTGTAAGTAAACCCTTAGTGGTTTCTCATACAGGGGGTCGTAAACACCCTCCTGTCAGAACTGCACCAGTCCAGAACGAGAGAATACCAGTTCACTCTCGTCTAGGACCGATGAAGACACCATTCCCGCAAGGGGGTGGATTTAAAAATTCAACCTTGGATCGCTCAGAAGCGACAACAAGTCGTCCTGCGCATGCTAACAAGGTTCAGAAGAAAGAGATAGGTTGCTCAAATCGTAACAATGATGAGCTGTACTATCAGAAAAATAACTCAAGAAAAAGAGTTGTACAAGAAAACGAGTCTCATTGCTCCTGTGAGAGACTCATCAAGGCAGTGCTGACGGAATGCGGATGCTCCAAGACTAATTCAACAAGAGTCTCCGTATTCCAAAGACTTTCCAATGAAACGTCAAGACCTAAGGTGAGGCGTTTCAACAAAAAGAAACCGGTAGTTCGACAAGATGAGTTCCCCGAGGTCACTATCAACATGACCAACAAAGGGAAGCAAAAGTCGGTCAATCCCGACCCTGATTTCTCTCCAGGAGGGAGAGTTGAGCGGGGTCTTTCTCAAAGGATGGCGCGGTTACAAAGAAGAGCCAACCTACGACGAGACTACAGGAAAATGCACGAGGGGCTATCTTCAGATGAAGAAATATCAGATACTTGTTCAGCCCTTACGTCGGACGATACCGCATCCAGTGTTGGACGAGCCAGAGAATCATTCGCGATCACGCCAGATCAATTGGCTCAAATGCTGCAGGAAGCGTTGGCTAAACAACGCGAAGAAATCAGAGCTGAGTTCAAGACCGAGATGGAGCTGACCATGCAGCAGATACGCGAAGAAATTAGAGCTGAGTTCAAAACCGAAATGGAGTTGACTATGCAGCAGATGCGGGATTTGCAGGTTCAGCAACACCAACCGGAATCAAGCCAAAGAGCAGAATCCAGTCGGCGTAATGAAGAGGATGAGACGATATTTGAAGATCCTCCTCCAGATAAAGACAACTCCGGAAGCGATCCGACCAAGTCAGCCACTCAACCTCCACAGATCTATTTGAAGAAAAGCGAGGAAGAGGACAAGAAGATGCACGATCTTGAGAGCAAAGTCAACGCTTTGATGACGGCTCAAGAAGTGAAGAAAACGGGCATCCCATACCCGTACCCGAGGGAGTGGGACCTGATTCCTTATCCCCAGAAATTTAATTTGATTAACTTTACTCCTTTTGATGGCAGGGGTTCACCAACTCAGCACTTGATCTATTTCAAGTCGCATCTCGGCGCAATATCTGGGAACGAAGCCCTGATGGTCCGGTCATTCGTAGGAACCCTCCGCGGGCCTGCCTTCGATTGGTACCGACGCCTTAAGCCTGGGAGTATCACTAGCTGGGAAGATATGGAAGAACTATTTCTCACCAATTTCTTCGACGACGATACTGAGGTTTCAATTGGCACGTTGTTGGATGAGAAGCAGAAGGATGGGGAATCGGTTGATGTCTTTGTCAAACGATTCCGGGACAAAGCGGTGAACTGCAGAGATCCACTCACTGAGGAATTTATTCTGCAAACATGTCATAATAATCTGTCCTTGGATGTATTAGAAGTGGTGGGGGTTGTTCCCTCTAAAACTTGGAAAGAGATGAAAGTAAGAGGTGAACAAGCTGAACGCTTCCTCAAGAGAAAGAATTTGGAGAGAGGTTTGCCACCAGCTAATAATCAGAATCAAAATCAAAAGCAGAACTTTAACCCTCGAGGCAGAGGAAGAGGGTCTGTAGCCGCTGTGGACGCACATCAGACGTCACAACAGCCACCGCAACAACCGCAACAATCATCCTTCCAGTTGGCGCCAAACCAGAATCAACAGCCTTCGAAGCAGTTTAAGAATTCTGAGCCCAGATTCCCAAAGGAATACTCTTTCAAAGATGATGAAGTTCCGGTCATCTTCAAATACTTGTTAGAGAACAACAAGATCAAGCTTCCACCGGTCACAAACCAAGAAGAAGCAACGAAGATCAATGACCCAAAGTATTGTGCTTATCACAGGAGGGTCCACCATCCTACTAAGACATGTTATGTCTTAAAGGATAAAATACAAACATTAATTGATGTTGGTATCGTGACACCAAAGCCAAAGGAGAAGATAAAAATGCAAATCATCAACGATGACCCTCATGGACAGCGTCAGAAAGGGCTTGTATCTCACACAGCCCCCAATGGCGAAATCCTTTGGGTTCATCCGGATTTGCTTGAAGATGAGCAATGGACAACATCCACGTCGAAGAAGAAGTCGAAAAGCAAGCGAAAGGAGAAGTCCTGTTATGGAGCCTCGGCAATTCCTGAGAAGAATGATGAGGAGATAGCAGCATTATCATTTTCTGATGGAGAACAGGAATTTTTCGCTACAAGAAGTGGAAATGAATACCATTATAGGTATACGGAAACCTCAGATCCAAATGCCAAAACTCTTACGGAGCTGGGGGTAGCCATAACTCCACCAGTAGCAGCTGAAAAACCTCAGAAAGTTGTTAAGCAAAAAGAAAAAGAACCTCAACACAGAGAGGTTCAAATTCCGAAGCAGTCTCGTTTTAGTCGACCGATTGGACGAGACAAACCGGAAAGCTCGAACGCACCATATCGTTTCGACGTTATGGCTCAGCTGGCTAATATCCCAGCAAGAATTACGCTATATGAGTTGTTGCGCCTCTCGAAAGAAACCAGAGAAGCTTTACAAGAAGCTTTGGCTGATTCCGAGGTATTCCTCACTCAGATCAAGCCAATTCCTGAAAAGCCAGAGTCATCAGTGCAGCACTGCAATCTGGCAGCCACCAAGTTTCCTTGCATCGCTTTTACAAAAGAAGATATGCAAGTCAGAAATTCGAAGCATGATAGACCGTTATATTTTACTGGATATATCGGTTCGATCATGGTTAACCGGATCCAAGTCGATCCGGGTTCCGCTGTCAGTATCATGCCACTTCGGTTGATGTACCACCTTGGAATTCCCGCTAGCAAGTTGGCCTCCACAGGAACGGTTATTTATGGTTTCAACACAAGCGGGTCACGACCGTTGGGAAAAATCCGGGTGAAGTGTCAACTCGGAGATCTGAAGTCTGAAGTCACTTGCTATGTGATCGATGCAGAGACTTCCTATAACTTACTGTTGGGTCGCCCATGGATCCACGGTAATCTTATAGTTCCCTCCACCCTCCATCAGTGTTTGAAATATGTCGACACTAATGAGGAGGTCAAGACGGTGGTCGCGGATAAGCAACCATTCAAGGGGTTAGAGAATTACTTTACTGACTCCCTTCTTTATGGTGCTGAGTCCGATACTGAACCATCGGCCCATGGCACGGACAGCGGAGAAGAAGCTGATACCGAAGCCGGGCTTGATTATAGTGAAGGTCTTGTATTAAATGACATTGAACCTCTTGTAATCGATCTTGATGGTGATGAATCATCGGACGAAAGTTGTAACTGGCAGCTTGCCGATGAAATAATAAACCATGATTTAGAGTACTCGCATTGTCTAGATGACGTAATGCAGAAATTGTATGACGACTCTAGTCTACATATGCCACTTCGTTCGTCTTGTACGGCGACGAAACACCTTCAAAGCTCATCTGGAACAACTATGATCCTACCCGCAAAGGCAGGGGGTGAAAAAGAGATAATCTTTGGAAAAGGGGAATCATCCCCCACTCCAGATCATTTCTTAGATAGTAATTCGGATGAAGAAAAACCCGGGCGACACTTCTCTCGGTATAGTTCTCAAGCGAATGATTATATGATGAGTCGAGGCTATGACCTTTCACTTGGTGAAGGCCTTTATTTTGGTCAAGGTATTAGGGTTCCACCCCGTTCTACCTATGTACCAAAAGGAAAACCAGATAATTACTACAGTCGTAATAGAGGTCTGGGTTATGATTCATCCGAAGACGATTATGGCCAACAGATTATTAACCAATTAATAGACAGGAGTGGACATTCATCCGATACTTCAAATTGGGATTCTGACGTGAGCATTGGTGAAAGATTCAAATCCCTAATGTCGAACATGGCGACGGTTGACCCTTCCACAACAGAAGAAGACGATCAGTTACCTGTTTGGGAAGATCCATGGATGCATTACATGAATATCCAATACGGTGATCGATTTGAGCAAAGAGAACCTCCTACCGAGGATAAAGTGGTTCAAGTTAATATGGGTGACGAAAATAATCCGAAGCCTATATTTATCAGCGGTGATCTTCCACCAGATGAAAAAGAGGAATTAATTGCCCTCGTTAAAGAGTATATCGACGTTTTCGCATGGAACTACGAAGATATGCCAGGACTCGACCCAAATGTAGCAATGCATACCCTTAACATAAAATCGGATGCTAAACCTGTCAAGCAACAACAAAGACGGTTTCGTCCGCAAATTATGGAGGCAATAGAAGCTGAAGTTAAGAAGCTAATTGACTCGGGTTTTGTCAGAGAGGAACAACATCCTGAATGGTTGGCCAATATCGTTCCAGTCCTCAAAAAGAACGGAAAAATCAGAATCTGTATTGACTTCAGAGATCTGAATACAGCATGCCCCAAGGATGATTTTCCCCTACCGATTACGGACGTCATTATCGACAACACATGCGGGTTTGAAAGAATGTCGTTCATGGATGGATTTTCTGGGTATAATCAAATCAAGATGCATCCGGATGATGAAAAGCATACAGCTTTCAGAACACCTCTTGGCGTCTTTTGTTATACCGTTATGCCTTTCGGTTTAAAGAATGCCGGTGCTACATATCAACGAGCAATGACGAAAATATTTCAAGAGCATCTCCGGAAGACCGTCGAATGCTACGTTGATGACCTGGTCGTTAAGAGTCGTGATAAAAACGACCACATTAATGATCTGAAGACAATGTTCGAGCTTATGAGAACTCATCAGTTAAAAATGAACCCGACTAAATCCTTCCTTGGAATGTCGAGAGGTAAATTTCTTGGATTCGTCGTCACCACGAAAGGTATCCATATTGATCCCGATAAGGTGAAAGCGATAATATTGATCCTGATAAGGTGAAGGCGATAAACGAACTGCAGCCTCCAAGAAATCTTAAAGAACTCAGAGGATTGCAAGGTCGATTGGCATATATCCGTCGGTTTATATCGAACTTGTCCGGAAAATATCAACCGTTTTCCAAACTCGCAAAGAAAGGCGTGTCGTTCATTTGGGATGAAGCATGTCAGAAGGCATTCGAAGATATTAAGAAATATCTGGCGAATCCACCTATTCTCGTTGCACCGAAATCAGGCAAACCGTTTTTGATTTATGTCAAAGCGACGAGCCATTCGTTAAGTGCGTTACTTGCACAAGACGACGATAACGGTCACGAGCAAGCTATCTAAGTCGTACACTAGTAGGAGCTGAATCTCGCTATCCAATGATCGAGAAAGAATGTCTCGCCTTGGTATTCGCAATCCAGAAAATGCGACATTATTTAGTTGGACAGACGATCTACGTCATTTCCAACATAAATCCCGTCCGAGTATTCATGACCCAACCGGCTTTCATGAATTGGCGGTTGGCCAGATGGGCCTTACTCCTATCGCAATATGACTTGTACTTCAAGCAGCAGAAATCTGTTAAAGAACGAGCTATTTGTGATCTTCTGACAGAAAACCCTACGAAGGATGTAGTCAAATTGTACGACGACCTGCCAGATGAAACTCACGAAGTTAATACCACCTCACATCAACAGGTGTGGCAATTGTACTTCGATGGGGCTTCCCGATCAACTAACGTGGCAAGTGCACCCGGATGTTCTAAAATCTCCTCAGGAGTAGGGGTCGTTTTAGTTTCCCTGGAAAAGCACGTCTTGCCTAGAGCATATTCACTGACTGAACCATGCTCTAATAATGTAGCCGAGTACAATGCGTTAATAATCGGACTTAATTTCGCCAAAGAGCTGGGGGTCGAATACCTTGAGGCTTTTGGAGATTCTCAACTGGTGGTTAATCAAATACGAGGAGAGTATGAAGTCAGAAATCGAGACCTGATTCCATACCACCAGGTGGCCATCGAAATGGCAAGCTCGTTTGAAGAATTTTTCATCGAGTACGTTCCGCGTCTCCAAAATGCATACGCGGATGCATTGGCAGCATTGTCAGTATCCTTGGCTCAACCTCCCAAAACAGAGCAATTAATTACAGTGAGGACTCATCAGCTTATTGTTCCAATCTACGATTCGAATGCTAAAGAGGTATACTCAACTGGAGTTGAACCCGAAGTTCGAGATTGGCGTTTTCCTATTATTGACTACGTCTTACATGGTATATTACCTGAAGATGTAAGAGAAAGGGAATCGATTCGGCGAAGAGCGCCGAGATTTTATTACAATGCCACATCGCAAACGTTGTATCGACGAGCTTATGATGGTCTTTTACTTCGTTGTCTATCCAGTAAAGAAGCGGAACAAGCACTCAAAGAGGCACATAATGGGATATGCGGTGCACATCAGCCCGGTCCTAAACTCTGCGACCGACTTAGGAGAATCGGATATTATTGGCCAACTATGGTGAAAGACGCAGTCGATTACGCACGACAATGTGTAGTGTGTCAATTGCATGCAAATTATATGCACATACCCCCTGAATATCTGCATCCTTCGGCGACATCGTGGCCGTTTGAAACTTGGGGAATGGATATAGTAGGTCCTATTTTTCCACCTTCGGTTAAAGGGGACCGTTTCATTCTGGCAATCACCGATTATTTCTCGAAATGGGCAGAAGCAGTTCCACTTAGAGAAGTAAAGACGACCAATGTCATCAAATTTATCAAACACCATATCATATATCGGTACGGTGTGCCAAGGCGAATAGTGCACGACAACGGTCCTCAGTTCGTGAGCAACGCATTCATCAAGTTCTGCGGTAAATTCGGGATTAAAGACGTTTCGTCGACTGCTTATAATCCTACAGCTAACGGATTGGCCGAAGCTTTTAACAAGACTATCATCAAAATCCTGGCAAAATTGGTGAAAACCAATAAGCGAGATTGGGATGACAAACTCGGCGAAGCTCTCTGGGCTTATCGTACGACCGTCCGCACGCCTACCGGAGCCACCCCGTATGCTTTAACGTATGGGTGTGAAGCCGTTCTTCCATTGGAAATACAGATTCCTTCTCTCCGTATCGCTCTCGTAACGGGAATGACGACGGAAGAACATCATCAGAAACGTCTCGAGGAATTAGAGATGTTGGATGAAAAACGCTTGGAAGCTCAACAACAAATCGAGTTTTATCAAGCTAGAATTTCTCGGGCTTTCGATAAAAAGGTCCGACGACGAAGCTTTAAAGAAGGAGATCTAGTCCTTGTTGTTCGAAGACCTATGATTCTCACTTCCAAGAAGAAAGGCAAATTTGAACCTAAATAGGAAGGACCGTTCGTGATAGAAACAGTCTACTCAAACGGTGCATATCGCCTGATTACTCAGGATAGCAACAAATTGATGATGCCAATAAATGGGAAGTTCCTGAAAAAGTATTACCCGTAATACGTTCAGGATAACCTATGTAAAACGGGAAATTCCTAAAAAATCCTATATAGGATATTTCAGGATAACCCGATGTCAGTTGATTATTCTAAATGAAAACTGATTATGTGAATAGTCTGTTCTTAATTGTTATAAAAATAATTAAGAACCTCTTACTACCTTTGTTGAGATGAGATTTAATGACAATTAATCTTTCCTCACAAAACCTTGTAATGTGATCATGGAAGATGAGATTCGACAATTCATAACCTCACGCCATGAAACCCGCGCCGGTCGGATTGATCAATGGTTATCAGTCTATATCGGTCGATAGATTACTTCATGTTTGAAATCAAAGTTTCCCACCGAGTAGTTTGTGCAAATCAACGAATTCATTGTTATTTGTACCCTACTCCAATTCCTCAATTGGTCAAACCTTTAAACAGTTAGGACCAAAGCCAAAATCCCCTCTCGATTCGTTCCATGAACGAGAGGTCCACAAATTGAGTGATCAAACCTTCATACAGTTAGGATCATATCAAAACCCCCAATTAGTCAAACCTTACTACAGTTAGGACCACAGACAAAATCTCCTTTCGATTCATTTTTTGCGAACGAAAGGTTCACCTTTGAATTGAGTAATCAAACCTTATGACAGTTAGGGTTATTCAAACCAATCCAGATTCTCTAAATGGAGATTCCACTTTAAGTTTCTTTATTCCAGGAGATAGAATATAAAATTCTTCCTCTCCAATTCTGGGTTTATCTCTACCAACAAACAAGAGACCAGGAGATAGAATATAAAATTCTTCCTCTCCGATTTTGGGTTTATCTCTACCAACAAACAAGAGAACAGGAGATAGAATATAAAATTCTTCCTCTCCAATTTCGGGTTTATCTCTACCAACAAACAAGAGACTAGGAGATAGAATATAAAATTCTTCATCTCCGATTCCGGGTTTATCTCTACCAACAAACAAGAGATTGAGAAACGGAATATGCAATTCTTTTTCTCTTACCAGGAGATAGAATATAAAATTCTTCCTCTCCGATTCTGGGTTTATCTCTACCAACAAACAAGAGACCAGGAGATAGAATATAAAATTCTTCCTCTCCGATTCTGGGTTTATCTCTACCAACAAACAAGAGACCAGGAGATAGAATATAAAATTCTTCCTCTCCGATTCTGGGTTTATCTCTACCAACAAACAAGAGACCAGGAGATAGAATATAAAATTCTTCCTCTCCAATTCTGGGTTTATCTCTACCAACAAACAAGAGACCAGGAGATAGAATATAAAATTCTTCCTCTCCGAGTATGGGTTTATCTCTACCAACAAACAAGAGATTGAGAAATGGAATATACAATTCTTTTTCTCTCCATTTCTGGGTTCATTTTCCTGTATAGGAAATATAACCTATTCTCATTCTAAAATCCATGTCGTTCGCACATGGGGGATGTTATCTCTATCCCTTATTAGAGATAAGCCTACATCTAACACATGTAGCCTACATATTCAATATGATAGTTTAAAGTCTAAAAGAGTTTAATTCTTTTAGCGCAACGTTATATGTGAAACGGACTTAGATAATTCACATACTAGCCCGATTCAAACGGTAATCGGTAAAGGCATATCAAATCCGTTGATGGCTGAGGATTTGCCAAAAATCCTATAAGTATTATGGTTATTTATTCTAAACAAGAATGAGTAATCGTAATAAAACCTCAATGAGCAAAAAGATTCAATATAATGAGCAAAAAAGTTCACTATGTTGACCAAGAATTTTCAAACAAAGTTACAAAAATGTATGTTCTCCAATTACAAAAGTTTATACTGACTAATATGATTTTCAAGTTTTGACAGCTCTAACGCATAAGCTTGTTCAAGCTCAGCTGTCAGTTTAACTTTGAAGGCTTCTTCATTAACGTTCTGAAGTTCAGCAACCTCTTGTTCTTTCTCAGCAAGTCTCTTATCCTGAATATTCAGTCGCTGATACAGGTTTTCTTCAATTTGAGTTGTCTTCGTCAACTCAGATTCTAAAACTTCACGAGCATCCTTGGCTTTTGCAAGTTGTTTCTCTAGACGGTCCATTTCAGCTCGATTCGACTCTAAATCCCGTTGTAGATCGATTTTAACCTGTAGTCTCTTGGCGATATGCACCCTGAGTTGATGACTGTGGGCTTTTAGTTTTTGAAGTTCAGAGTTAGCAGATTGCTGAGAATCACGCCACGCACGCAACTTGAAGTCCATATGAGAAGCGATGTAGGAGGGTACACCTTTAGTGCGAAGATCCTCCAGAAGTTCAACGTGTTGCCTCAGCTCGATTAAATATGCACCAATTGAATCGGCTAAGTCGTTGTATCCTTCATCTCGGATACCCGACATATAACGATCAAACGGTTTCTTAAAATTCTCAAAATATGAACCTTTTAAGAGAATACGATCGACCATAAAATTCCAAAAAGAGACGAAACCATGAAGATCAGAGCAAATGGCAATTTTTTCCAGATCCTCGTCAGATAATAACTCTTGAATGCGGGCTGATAATGAGGTAGAAGAAGCTGCAACAAGGGTAAATAAGTCAGTACAAGATATATGTGTGCGTACATAACAGCAATCTGAAGCATGTCAAGTTTAACAGAAGAACCTTCAGTATGACCCGGCGTGTCCACTGGGGGTAGTTTGGTCTCCTGAATAGTCAAAGCTGGCTCAGGAATAGTAACTTTTAATGCACCAACTATGTCAGAAGATTCTTTAATTTCAACCTCAGAAGATTCTGGGTGCAAACTAAGAGGCTCTTTAGGAGGAGATTCTACAAACAAAAGAGTTACAATGAGCATGGTGGAATGTTGATCGGGAATTCAAAAACAAATGATGAATAAAACTCACCAGCCCTGGGCACAACATCGGTTGACGTACCAACGTCTTCAGTTGGTCTCGCTTTTGTTGCGACCGGACTAATCTGGGGAGTGACGGTGATTTCTATCGTCATGGGGTCTATGGGAGTAGAAGGTTGAGATTCAGGAATAGATGATTGGAGATTAACTTCAGTTCCTACCCACGGCACGAGGTCACGACCCTCCGGGTGTTCAGATGTTCCAACGATTATAGTAGTATCAGTTCCAGCAACTGGTCCTATAATTCGAACGTTTATATGATTAGTCAAGTCAAAATATATACGTATATATATATGTGGAGTTCACAGAACCAAAGTCTTACTCTCAGAAGGACCGGCTTCCGTTGAACCAATTCCAACATCTGAGCCGATAGTTGCATCAGAGGCTTTCTCTAACAAAGAATCAAGGATTTGCTGATGGTCGTCCTCTGAGATATTAAAGTTGAAATTATGAAAATCATCGACTTTGGTGGCATGGGTGGCTTCTCCTTCAGTAGGTTCATGCATCGTGGCATCTACGGAAGGTGTTAAGCCATAAATAACATGTAAATTTAGACGAATCTACCCAAGACAAAGATCGATTTTACCTTCATTGGTCGGGGCGGATTCGAGAGCTCCACTACTTGTACCTGCTTCTTTTAATTTGACTAAAAGAAGAGAAAGTGCACAGGTCATTAGAGGAGGCACATGGTCCGACTCATTCATTTCTCGGATTTCTCTTCCGAGAGGGGAAAGATCAGTACCTGCGTCCGTAGCTGATGGATCAATGTCATGAGTTGATGGAACATCAGCTGGTCCTTCCTTCAGAGCATCCTGCATTTGTTGGACAAAGCTGGTCTCTTCAGTCTCCATACCACTAGAAGAAGCAGCTTCAACTCAATATTCTCCCTCTTCTTGACTCCCTATAGACGTTGACAATAGAATGAATCCGAGTGTTAACAAACGTGAGAGCAATAAAAACAAATTGTTACCTTGTTCTCCTGAAGAAGCGCTATGGACATATGTTTCCTCTAAAGCGGGGAGATGAACACGAGGTTTAGAAACAGCTTTCTTTTGTTTCTTTAGCGGATGTGTTTCAGAACCTTCATGACGACGCTTGGTGCGTAATTCAGTTCTGGGAGGAATCTGAGTTTGAGCTTGAGTGGAAGGTCGTGATCTTTGTCGACGAGCAAGAGGCACTTCATCCTCTTCATCCTCTTCGTACCCACTGAGAACGTCTACCGTCATCCGATTAGGATAGGTCATGACGACTCTCTCTCCCCGTTTTCTCGAAGTAGCTTGTGATTGAGTAGGAGCAGCAGATGGGCGCACAAGTCCCCTTTCAAAGAAAGAATCAGGAAGACCCGCTCTTTCATCAGAACTTGAGCTAGTCTCACCCGCCTCCTCGGAAGTCTCCGTCTCCTCAGAGTCAAATTCTTCTTCACTACCAACTGAGCGAGCCGGTTCTTTTCCCTTCCTCGATGATTCAGCAGCATCTTTCTTTTGGGGTGAAGTCATAACTTCACGTGCCGCTCTACTTGAGCGCCGCGGGGCTGTCTCTTCTTCTGGTTCTGACCTTCCCCCGTACTGGGTGACGATGTTGGCAGCGAGCAACCACTTGCAAAATAGAAAAGTCGTCCGCAGAGGTGGTGTTTCCAGAGGGAGATCGAACTCAGCACCTGTGCAGCCAGCAATACTCCAGAACCAAGCTCTCGCTCCGTCGATAAGTCCCCCGCGAAAGCTAAGATGACGATTCGGATTGCCGACATAAATTTGATCATAGCCGAATTGACGGGCAAATCGACATGGAAGATAGGGTTCAATATGACAAACGTCTTTTACCCTAAATAACAAATAGCCAGGTCGAATGTTTATCAACCATCTGAAGCACCCGACATCCAAGATGGTGCGATTCTGCCTTGGATCTTCGGCATCAAATAAAGTAGTGTTATAGGTACCGGAGAACCGAGGGAAGCAGGGGAAGAATTCCCAACACTTGTGAATCTTGAATTGCCTCGTTAGGCCCGGCTCTCGATGTTTGATCCATTTGCAAGCTTCAAAATTCTGCAACAGAGGAAGGTTGGGATCTATCACCCTAGGAGCTTCCATTAAATCTGGCCGGTGAAGTACTAACCAGGCCATTAGATAAGTATATGGCAGCTCCAGTTTCGGAACTGATAAGCTGGCGGAGGGTTTCTTTTTCTCCTGGGTAAACACAGAGATTAATTGCCGTAATCCACTGTGAATAGCAGCCACCATAGCGAGGAGCAAGGATAATTTGCGACCTGTAGCTATCTGAACGGCTGGATATAATACTTCCATTGGCATCGCATCAGAGGACTGGTAGGGAACTACGCACCTTTTTAGCCATATAGCCAGGAAACCAGCCAACAGAGCAGTAGGGCTAATCGGAACACCGGCTTGCCACAGATAAGAATGGAATTTAGTACCATACGGAAATCCGTCTTCTGAATGGGAAGTGTAAGTCTGTGCATTTGTTTTCTCCAACAGCCGGTTGATTTCACCCGGTTTCAAAGGAGATAATCCGCATACATCTGCTGAGCGATTGTCCAAGTTTTTAAACAGATAATCGGCGAACTGTTTTAAGCTAATTTGGGGAGATTTCTTTTTAGATTTGATCTCCATCTCAGCCATGGCTATGTGATAGTGGCAGGTCAATTCCCATAAAATGTCATGAGTCACCGCTGACCGATTCTTCATCTTGTTCAGCTGGTTGGTGGTCGGAAAGAACTCTTGATATGGAACATCGCCCATAGGCAAAGCAGACACCTGCATCATTTCATGCAGTGGTAGTCCGAGCTCCCCGTTCTTGGTAAAGAATGTATTAGTGTCCGGGTTGTAGATCTCGAACAAACAGAGGAAATGACCTACACTAATCTGCAGGCCATGCATGCTGGCACGAATCGGGACGTTTAACCCTAATTCTGCTAATTCTCGCCCAAAACGGTTCAGTACATATTGGGTCATTCTGGTCCACCACCACTTGTCTCCAAAATAATGTACCCATCCATAACATCTAAAAGTCTCTCTGGGTAATACTTTTCCCGCTGCTGCTAACCGGTTCTTCACGGTGTTGGCCTGCGCTGTCGTTTCATTTTGAGGTATATTGTCTTGACCTAAGACACCTGGATGAAGCCCTCGTATCGAAGCTCTTTCACTGGAACCTGGAGTGGCCTCCTTCCCAATGAAACCACAGTGGATGCGCTCGTGATTCTCAGTTAATCTCCAGAACATTTCGCGGTTAACGGATAAATTCCTGAACTGTAAGAGCGAGTGTTCTCGAGGAATCCAAGGCAAATATAGAAATGACGAGCCGCTCTCATGCAACCACTGTGCAGACTTGCAGAATGCAATCTTCGGATCCTTTACGGAGTCGCCAAATAAGAAATCCGGCTTCCTTATACATTGATTTGAGTCTTGTTCTGAAATCAAGGTTGCATCCGTGATTAACCGTCGTAGAACACGACAACTACCCCGCCGGATCAACTCTTTAGCCTCTTCACCATAGTCAGATTGGAACTGGGGAGATGATTCAATTAACGGAAGCCCCTCATAATAAGAATGGGTAATGTTACTCTGACCCGTAACCGCACCAGCAGGAAAGGCAGTGGAAGGAAATTGAACTGATAAAAGAAATACATATAAATCGTGTAAGGATGGTCCCAAAATTTTAGAGAAAGCGATATATCTTACTCTATAAGATATAATCACTATCTCGTAACAGGTGTGACGATTTTTTTTATATATATATACCACATGTGTAAAAGGAGATATGCGTTACTATGCACGGGCATTATAACGGCATACCAAAACCTTTCAACACATGTGGGATGATATAAAATTGCCCATGTGTGTTCTGAAGTGCGTTTTGTCCAAGCAAAACAAACACTTTTAAGCGTCGATCCCCTCAAAGGAGGATGCCGGCTCTTCTCGAGAGTATCTCAAAGGATACAAACGAGGATCTGCATACAAATATAGGTGCATATATATGAAATTGATGGAGTACAGTATTTAAATTCGAAAAAGAGTGAAAGAGATATACCTCCACACGAGATCACAGTAGGGGCAGCCTCCTCAGAGCTCTGAACAGTCGGACGGCTTCGGGTTCCTCGAGCTCTACGCGGCGACATGATGAGTAGATGATCTACATGGAAATCCAACGAAAATGGTTAGGGTTTTGAGCAAGAAATCGACCAAAACATCACAACATATGGTCAGAACAGTGCATGCACATTCACAGTTGAAGAAAATCAAAATTTGAAAGAAAAGAGGTGGACAAACCTGTAGAAATCCAAGTGGAATCTCCCCAAACAAAGCCCCACCCAAGTCGGCAACAAAGAGGAGAAGAAATAGGAAAAAACTGGTCGAAAATCACCCAAGAAATCGTCTGGAAATCGCAAAAATCCGACGTGAAAAAAGCCCTAAAACCCTAAGTTCGGGTTTTATACTCGTTAGCTCGCTCAGCGAGACAGAAAACTCTGTCTCGCTCAGCGAGACAGAACACACTGTCTCGCTCAGCGAGACAGAAAACACTATCTCGCTCAGCGAGACAGAAAACACTGTCTCGCCGAGCGAGACAGAAAACACTGTCTCGCTGAGCGATACAGCATATTCTGTCTCGCTGAACGAGACAATAAACCCTCTCTGTATCGCATTGCGATGCAGATGAATACTCCAACGGGTACACGAGTCTAAACTGTACTCCCACCCTCAATAGGAAGTTCCTGGAGAATATTAATCTGAATATTCTTAAGGATAACCTGATGAGCTCTCAATGGATATATCAATTCAGTGATAGAAGCTGAACCCACAAGAGCAAGTACCAACTTCAATTCAAGATTTCAACAACGGTCAAGCGATAAACGCGACGCCGGGAAGACATTAGCTATTCTACAAAGAATTGAATAGACTAAAAGCAACATAGATCAAGCATTGAAGCCATTCACAAGTCCTTTCACACGATCTACTCAACCAAGCATCGAAGGGATCGTAAGTAAAATCTATCTTATCCAAAGTATCCCATGCTCCTCTATAAAAGAATGAGTTTGGAATACTTTGGAGGGGGTATCTGTAGGCGTCAAAAAATGCTAATAGATATCCCAGACATAGAGAAAATCACTCAAAGGGACCTCATACTGCTTTAAGAAAATCAAAGCAGGTATGAACTGTCTCGCCAGCGAGACAGGCTTTGCTGTCTCGCCAGCGAGACAGTCTTTGCTGTCTTTTTCCGAGACAGCATTTACTGTCTCGCTGAGCGAGACAGCAAATTTACTGTCTCGCGGGTCGAGACAGCAAACACTGTCTCGCCCAGCGAGACAGTAAACACTGTCTCGCCGTACTAATTTCTGCAGTTGTTGAGTTTCTGCAGTTACAGACCCCTGAGGCTATAAATACCCCCCTAGGGTCATTTCTGACGAGGATCGAGCATTTGTTAGAGCATTCCAGAGCAGAGAGAGCAGAGATCTAAGTTCTTGGAGCAACCCCTTGACATTCAGGCTTTGACTTGATTTCAAGAAGAACGACTATCTTACTTCGATAAGATATCGTTTCAATTTCTAACTTCGATAACGAAGGAAGAATCAGTAAACCCCTCTTCACGATTTGTGATTCGGTGGTCCATGAGCTAACGCGCTCCCGGCACAGGCAAAGAACCCACGAAAGCAGTGATCTAAACAACGATCCTGCGTTTATTTTCTCAAGAGTTGTAATTTTCTTTTTGTTGTGTAAAAGAGTCTTATAAAAAAGGCTGTTTTCTTTGAATTTATTGTAATCGACTAAAGATATAATGAATTCGACAACAAATTCGACTTTTGGCGAAAACAAGGTCAATCCGAAACTCATATTCATCAGGGATAGTCTTCCACCAGATAAGAACGAAGAGTTGATTTCCCTCATTAGGGAATATATTGACGTCTTCGCTTAGAATTACGAGGACATGCTAGGACTTGATCCTAATGTTGTAATGCATCACCTCAACATCAAACTAGATGTCAAACATGTTAAACAACAACAGAGACGATTTCGTCCGCATGTCATGGAGGCGTTTAAGGGTGAAGTTAAGAAATTAATCGATTTAGACTTCATCAGGGAAGAAAAACAGCCCGAACGGCTAGCAAATATTATATTGATCCCTAAAAAGAATGGGAAAATCAGGATCTGCATTGACTTTAGAGATCTGAACACTGTTTGCCCAAAGGATAATTTTCCTCTTCCTTCCGATCATGGATGTCATCATCGACAACACATGAGGATTCGAAAGAATGTCCTTTATGGATGAATTTTTAGGTTATAATCAAATCAAGATGTACCCGGACGACGAAAAGCATATCGCATTCAGAACACCACTTGGCATCTTCTGTTACACAGTTATGCCCTTTGGCTCAAAGAACGCGGACACCACATATCAACGAGTAATGACGAAGATTTTCTAAGAACATCTATGGAAGACTGTCGAGTGCTATGTTGATGACTTGGTCGTGAAAAGTCACAGTAAAGACGACCATATTAAAGACCTGAGGACGATGTTCGATCTCATGCAGAATTACCAATTGAAGAAGAACCCTACTAAATCCTTCCTGGGAATGTCCAACGGCAAATTCCTTGAATTTGTCATCACCATAAAGGGTATCCATATTGATCCTGATAAAGTGAAAGCAATACACGAACTACAACCCCTAAAGAACCTCAAAGAACTTAGGGGATTACAAGGACGATTGGCTTATATCCGTCAGTTCATCTCGAACCTCTCTAGAAAATTCCAACCATTCTCCAAGCTTGCAAAGAAGGGTGTATCATTTGTTTGGGATGATGTTTGTCAGAAAGCATTTGAAGACGTCAAAGTATATCTGACGAATTCTCATGTTCTCATTGCACCAAAATTGGGTAATTTATTTACGTCAAAGCGACAAACCACTCATTAAGTGTTTTACTTGTACAAGATAATGACAACAGTCATGAACAGGTAGTGTACTATCTAAGTCGTACTTTGGTAATGGCTGAATATCAATATCCTATGATCGAAAATGAGTGCCTCGCTTTGGTGTTCGCTATCCAAAAATATGGCATTACCTGGTTGGACAGACGATCTATGTCATTTTCAATGTCAAACCAGTCCGGGTGTTCATGACTCAATTGGCTTCAATGAATTGAAGGTTAGAGAGATGGGTCATACTCCTATCCCATTATACCTACATTTTAAGCAACAGAAATCAGTGAAAGGGCAAGTAATTTGTGATCTTCTAGCATCTAACCCTGCAAAGGATACAGCCGAATTGTATGAAGATTTGTCGGATGAAACCCACAAAGTTAATACTACTTTGCATCAACAAGTTTGGCAGCTATATTGTGATGGGGCTTCACAAGCAACCAATATGGTGAGCACACCCGGATGTTAAAATATCTTCGGGAGTCGGAGTCGTCTTAGTTTCTCTAGAGAAACACGTATTGCCTCGAGCCAATTCACTTACTTAGTCATGCTCCAATAATGTAGCCGAATACAATGCACTGCTCATTAGACTTAGTTTCGCCAAAGAGGTAGGGGTCGAATATCTCAAAGCTTTTGGTGACTCTCAACTGATAGTCAATCAGGTTCGAGGAGAGTACGAAGTCAGAAACCAAGACTTGATCCTGTACTACTAGACGACTATCGAAATGGAAAACTCATTTGAAGAATTCTTCATCGAGTACATTCTGCGTCTCCAGAATGCATATGCAGATGCACTAGCAGCATTAGCGGTATCTTTGACACAGCCACTCGAGACAGAACAACTGGTTACGATAAGAACTCACCAACTTTTTATATCAGATTGTGCTTTAGACATCAAAGAAGTGCACTCGACCAGAATCAAACTCGAGCCTCGAGATTAGTGATTCCCCATTATTGATTATGTCTTGCACGATATTTTATCGAAAGATAAAAAGGAAAGGGACTCAGTCCGATGAAGAGCACCGAGATTCTATTATAACACAGCGACTCAAACATTGTATCGTCGTGCATATGACGGTCTGCTACTCTGGTGTCTTTCAACCAAAGAGGCAGAAGAGGTACTCTAAGAAAAGCACGATGGAACATGTGGTGCACACCAACCCAGTCCTAAACTATGTGATTGACTCAGAAGAATAGGATATCACTAGCTAATCATGGTCAAGAACGTAGTTGACTATGCCTAACGGTGTCACGCGTGTCAAATACATGCAAATTATATGCACCAGCCTCCGGAACATTTGCACCCTTCGGCTATATCATGACCGTTTGAGACATGAGGAATGGATGTCATTGGTCCTATTTTTCCTCTATTAGCCAAAGGTGACTGCTTTATTTTAGCAATCAACGACTATTTCTCCAAGTGGGCTAAAGCAATTTTGCTTAAAGAAGTAAAGACAAGCGATGTCATTAAATTCATCAAACACCATGTTATCTATCGGTATGATGTTCCAAGATGAATTGTACATGACAACAACCCTCAGTTTGTTAGTAACGCCTTCATCAACTTCCACTAGTAGAAAAACGAGCAATCTAAACGGAAATTTCCGTCTAGATTGCTCCATTTCCCGTCTAGATTGGTTCACCTAGACGAAATTCCGTCTAGTTTGCTCCGTCTAGAATATTTCCGTCTAGATTGGGGCAAACTAGACGGAATTTCGTCTAGTTTGCCAACCTAGACGGAAAACAACCTAGACGGAAGTAAGAAATCCGTCTAGGTTGATACCTAGACGGAAATCCATCTAGGTTGGCAAACCAGACAGAATTCCGTCTAGTTTGACAACCTAGACGGAATTCCGTCTAGGTTGCTCTGCTACAGTAGTTTTTTTTTTTTTTTTGCAAAATCTACGTTGCACGCTATATAATATAACATGTTCATAATATTGCACAACAACAAATCATATCCAACACAATCTATCTAATTATATTTCAATATCAAATATAATTATATTCAAAAATTACATTCACCAAAATACTAGAAAGATACATAAATTTTTTACATAGATTATAAAGAATACAATTGTTTACATAACTTGATGAACTTTGCATAATTTATAGAATCCAATTGCATTTATTTTTCCAAATTATTGAAGCATCATGTTTCTTCCTCCTTGATCCTACATTATACAAAATTCAACATCAATTAGTCCATGCCATGAAATACACTTAGAAAGCATTAACTTTGCAGAAGAACTAATAGGGAAATCAAAATATAACCCAAGGCTATATCAAGAGCATGCATTATTGATGCACAATGAGATGTCATTACCTATCCATGCTTAATCAAATTACAGAACTGCAATTCTTACGTCAAATATAGGCCCAATATGACTACATAAACATACAAATTGGTGCAAAATGGAAGTTTTCAAATGAGAAAAAGCAAGACCAAGAAAAATTAGAATGAAAGAGATTAGTACCCAATTCCTTTGTTTCCTCCAGTGACGAAAGCAGTTGTTCCACAAAGTGAGCAACTCTTCTTGTTTTCACACACCTTGTTCCCTCCATGCACATCTCCTATTTCCTTCAGTAATATCTGAAGCTGCAATAGATGTTTGTTTCCATTAAGTTAACCAACTGAATTCTAATTAATCATAATTCAAGAAATATTATCTGTCATATAAAATCAAAGTATCCATACAAAGCGTAAAACTACAGCCCCAGTGAGAAAGGTTAGGACAAATACCTGAGCATTAATCCCCTGCTCATTCACATATATGCGACCATGTATATCACACTCCTGACAAAAGTTAGAGGATCCGTTAACAAATCATAATGAATCCAGTATCATGGCAAAGAAGCAAAAAGGACCCTAATTTTGCTACAGAAGGTAAAGAATGAACTCTCGATATCCTCCAAAGACGAGAAATAGAGAATTTGGCAAGGTGATTATAAATAGACACAATATACAAAACACTTATTAACCACGATACAGTTCCGAAATCCGACTACCATGTTCTTAATAAGCTTAATACAATATCCTACAATTTTAGCTAATTGTGCCATGAATGCTTAAGTAACATCTTACAATCTTGAGCCAATTATCTCATGAATGTTTAAGAAACATCAAACAAGCGCCTTTCATATTGCTTCAATACCACCATGCCAACTAACTAGTTCTCCGTCGTCTTAAGTTACTTATAGTTCTGCCTTTTTTATATAAATTATCATATTTACATAAAAGAAGAAAGAATGAAATAACATAATAAAACTCTTAGCACTTTCTCTAACTTAGAATTTTCACACATTTGCTAATCTCAATAACATACATGCCCTCGTCACTTCAGTTATCCTTTTGAACTCCTCATTCACCTCCAACTCTTGTTACTTGGCAATATCATATTAAGGTTCTCCAACTATTTCTTTTCAATGCCATTGAAAATTCATGATGGGTGCATTAAAAAAATCGGACTTTTCGGAAATTTTCATTTCAATACACAAGCATGGGTAAATACAGTACTAATAAATTTGCCCACTCCACAGAATAATTTTTTTTGGAAATTAGGGGTGAAAAAAGACTTACCTCAAGAAAAGCTTGATGTTTTGAGACCACGGCTTCTGGAGAATTCCTCCAGCTCTTCAATAGCTTCTCCTTCAACTCGATGTACTCGAGGACAGCATTCTATTATCCTACTCCGCCTCTTCTCCCACTTTAAGGACAGAACCAAAGAGAAGTTTTTAGGGGCAAAAAAGGCACCTTTTTTATTTTGGCGGCGGATGCTGATAGGTTGATCTCTGAACGGGACGGCTGGGGGTGATCGATGATGTGGCGTAGTGGAGGACGGTGGATGTGAGGCCATCGGAGTTGGGTCCGGTCACCGCTGGTAAGAACGAGGATAGGAGGGAGCGGTCGCCGCCTCGGAGGAAGGCGGAGATGAGGAGGGAGCCGGCAAAGGGGCTTCTCCGTGATCGGAGATCTCATCGTCGGCGAGTTTTTGGCGATTAGAATGGCGAGTGAGGAATGGGGAAAGGTCTTTAGGGGATGAGAGAGAGAGAGAGAGAGAGAGAGAGAGAGATTTGGGGATTTGACCATTTTGGGGTTTTTAGATGGAGAGGGGAATATAAAGAGGCGGGGGATGAAAAAAATAAGCGGGAAATGAAAAAAAATAGGGGGAGGTCCATAAATTTTTTAGGCAACCTAGACGGAAATTCCGTCTAGGTTACGTCAACCTAGACGGAATTTCCGTCTAGGCTGAGTATTATTTTAAAAAAATAAAAAAACCGTCTAGTTTGTCAATCTAGACGGAAATTTCCGTCTAGATTGATTCAAACTAGACGGAACAAACTAGACGGAGTTTTTTCCGTCTAGTTTGACTCAAACTAGACGGAAAAAAATTCCGTCTAGTTTGTTCCGTCTAGTTTGTTCATTTTTCTACTAGTGTTCTGTGAAAAATTCAGAATTCAAGATGTTTCGTCGACGGCATATAATCCCATCGTGAATGGATTGGCTGAAGCCTTCAACAAGACCATCATAAAAAAAATTTCAAAGCTTGTGAGAACTAATAAGCGAGACTAGGATGACAAACTTGGTGAAGCTCTTTGGGCCTAACGTACCACCGTCTGCACGCCTACTGGAGAAACTCCATATTCCCTAGTATATGAGTGTGAATCCGTCCTCCTATTAGAAATCCAAATTCCTTCCCTCCGCATCCCCCTCACAATGGGCATGATGATGGAAGAACAACATCAGAAACAACTCAAAGAACTCGAGATGTTAGACAAAAGGTGCTTAGAAGCTCAACAACAAATTGAGTTCTACTAAGCTAGGATTTCCAGGGCCTTTGACAAGAAAGTCGACAATGAAGTTTCAAGGAAGAAGATTTGGTTCTTGTTGTTCGGTGACCAATGGTACTCAATTCCAAGAAGAAAGACAAATTTCAACCCAAATGGGAAGGACCGTTTGTAATAGAGATAGTCTATTCAAACGGTGCATATCGCCTGATCACCTAAGATGGCAACAAGCTCATGATACTAATAAATGAGAATTTTCTGAAGAAGTAATACCCTAGTACGTTCGAGATAACCTACTTAAATGGGAAGTTCCTAGAGAATACTATACAGGGGATTTTTAAGGATAACCCGAGATCTGTCAATTATTCCAAATAGAAACTAATCATTTGAATAACTTATTCTTAATAATTAAGAACCTCCCATTGTGACGATTTAATTATTTTCAAGATGATTAAAATCCTCTCATTGCAACTTTCCAAACACTCTTTTGTTGAGATGAGATTCAACGACTGCATATAGTCAATTTTTACTCACGAAACTCCCAGGATGCAATTGTGAAGTACTTAATGATTCATGGTCCTCCACCACAAAATCCCTCACTGATCAAATTAAGTGATGGTGGGTCTATCAAAATTCCTCATGGTTAAATCCATTCAAACTCCCACTGTGTTTAAGCCTTTAACACTCCCACTATTGAAGTCCTGACATGACTTTTCAATCTACTAATCCATGGTAATCAGTAAACTCCCTTCATGTCAATATCTTATCACTTGATACCGAAAACCCCCAGTGAGTGTTTTGTACAAATTGACATTATCATTGTTATTTGTGTCCTCCAATCTCATTGTTTTTTAGTCAAACATTTCTACAGTTAGGGCCAAAGACAAAATCCCTTCTCGGTTCCTTCCATGAATGAGAGGTCCACTAAAAAAACCATTCTCTTTTGATAAATGAAAGACTTCCACCCAAATCGAGTGATCAAATCTTTAAACAGTTAAGATCATCTCAAATCCCCATTTGGTCGAACCTTTGAATAGTTAGGACTAATGCTAAAATCTTCTCTCGATTCCGTCAATGAACGAGAGATCCACTTTCAAAACCGAGATCATCTTTTGATAAATAAAAGACCTCTACCCAATTAGAACAATCAAGCCTATAAAAGGTAGAATTGTCTCAACTCCTACTTAGTTAAACTTTCCTACAGTTAGGACCAAAGTCAGAATTCCCTCTCGATTCCTTCCACAAAAAAGAGATCCATTTTCAGGACCGGAATTCCCTTTCGATAAAAGAAAGGCTTCCATTCATTCCTCTTTAGCCAAACATCCACAGCTTTGGTTGAAGTCAAAATTTTATCTCGATGAACGAGAAATTCATCTTCAGACCGGGTAACCAATACTATAAAAGTTAGAGTTATCCGAATCTTTTCGATTCTCAAAGTGGAGATTCCACTCTTAGTTTCACCTTTCAGGATTCTCAAAGTGGAGATCCCACTTTGAGTTTCCCATGAGACCAGGAGATAGATATAAAATTCTTCCTCTCTAGCATCGGGTTCATCTCTATCAACAAAAAAAGATCAGGAGATAGAATATAAAACTCTTTCTCTCTAGCATCGGTTCGTCTTTGTCCCAAGAGAATACACAATTTCTCAACACCAAAGTCCATGCCTTTTATGCATGGAGGATGTTATCTCGATCCCTTATTAGAGATAAGTCTGCGTCTAACACACGCTACTGGGTAGTACGTTCCCGTATAAACGATAAAGCCTACATATTCAATATTATAGCCGGTGGTTATTATTAAATTAATAATCTCTGAATCTATGTTTTTTATGCATGGGGGATGTTATCTCAATCCCTTTATTAGAGATAAGCCTATATCTAATACATGCAGCCTACATATTTAAAGTTGTAGTATACAGTCTAAAAGAGTTTAATTCTTTTAGCATAACGTTATATATGAAACGAACTAAGACAATTCACATACTAGTCCGACTCAAATGGTAGTCAGTAAAGGCATATCAAATCTATTGATGGCTGAGGGTTTACCAAAAATCCTGTGAGTATTATGTTTATTTATTCCAAACAATAATGAGTAATCATAATAAGACTTCAAATGAGCAAAAAAAGTTTATTTTATTCATGAAAAGAACTTGAAAAAGTACAAAAGAAGTTCTGATACAAGAAAAATGTTTCTAAGCCAAAGACAGTTTATAATTGCGGATATGTTTTGCCACTCTGGAAAGCTCTTCCGCATCAGCCTATTCAAACTCAGCTGTCAGTTTAGCCTTTAAAGAATTCTCGCTAGTATTCTGATCCTTGAGGATTTCTTATTCTGTGTCAGTAAGCTTTTTGTCTTGGAGCTCCAGCTGTTTGAATAAGTCTGTTTCAACATGTTCTACTTCAGCTAAATCAAGCTCTAAAAAGCCCTCATCATCCTTAACCTCTGCAAGTGCCTTTTCTAAGCGAGCTATCTCGACTCGACGTGATTCTTAGGATTGGAGCAAATCAGCCTTGGCTTTCACCTTCTTGGCGATGCTCAATCTTATTTGGGTCACACGGTTCCTTAATCGTTAAAGTTCAAGTTCAGTTGATTTTTGCGAATCATGCTATGCTCGCAGTCTTAGGTCGATCTTAGCCGCAACATAAGAAGAGACACCGATGATCTGAAGATCCTTCAAGTGTTCAATTTGTTGTTTCAGCTGAACCAGATAGGCTTCAATTAGATTAGCCAACTCGGGGTATCTATCTTGTCTAATTCCCAACACATGTCAATCGAGTGACTTCCTAAAACTGTCAAAGGATGACCCTTGATGAAGAATTCGATTGATCATGAGGTTTAGGAAATAGAAAAAATTTTGAACATCTGAACAGATAAAAGCCTTGTCCCAATCCTTATCAGACATTAAAGCTTTGATGGACTCAAGTAATGATGAAGGAGGCACTTCAATAAAAGCAAAGAAAATAAGTACTCGAAAGAATAGTTGAATTAATACTCAAGACTTAGAATCCAAAAGTAGTGGTGAACGGAAATATACCAAGTCTAACAAAAGAGCCTTCAGTGTGGCTTTCTTGCCCTAATGATATCAATCCAACTTCTTGAGCAATTGGGGCTTTCTCAGGAATAGCAACCGTTGACATACCCGCTACATTAGTTAACTGGGTAGTCAGGACCTCTGTCAGCTTCGGATCAGAATCTATGAAACTCTTGGGTGGAAGGGATGGAGATTCTGCAAGCAAGAGAGAAACACAATGGGTATTCTGGAATATTAATCAGAGGTTTAAAGCAAGCAATTGATAAAACTCACCAACTCTTGGTGAGGCTTCGTCGGTTTGATGTTCTATACTTGTTCCCACCCTTTCAACCTCACGAACGAATGGAGGTGTTCCAGATACAATAACTGTTGATGTACCAACTTCTTCAGTTGGTCTCACGATTATTGCAACAGGATTAACCTTGGTGGTGGTAATAAATTCTATCATCATCGGGTCTAAAGGGGTGGGAGGTTGAGACTCAGGAACTAACGATTGAGCCTCAACCTTGGTTCCTACCAACAACAGGACACCAAGACCCTTAGGTTGATCAGACATCCTGATAATGGTAGTCACATCGATTTTAGCAATTGGTCCTACGATTAAAAAAACTCTCATATAATTATTTAAAGTTAATCAATAAAGAGACGATTGAGATTACAGAATAAAATCCATACCTGCAGAAGAACCGGCTTCAATTGAACCAACTCTACCAGTTGGACCTGTAGCTACACCAGGAGTTTTCCCTTATAATAAATCGAAGATATACTGGTGGTCATCTTCTGAAAGGTCGAGATTGAGTTTGTGTTCATTGAAATCCTCAACCTCAGCAGCATGAGTGGTCTCCCCTTCCGCTGGTTTATTCATCGTGACATCTGCAGAATAGGCTAAATTATGAACACAATCGAAGATATACTGGTGGTCATCTTCTGAAAGGTCGAGATTGAGTTTGTGTTCATTGAAATCCTCAACCTCAGCAGCATGAGTGGTCTCCCCTTCCGCTGGTTTATTCATCGTGACATCTGCAGAATAGGCTAAATTATGAACACATATGTTCATTGAAATCCTCAACCTCAGCAGCATGAGTGGTCTCCCCTTCCGCTGGTTTATTCATCGTGACATCTGCAGAATAGGCTAAATTATGAACACATATCCCCTTCCGCTGGTTTATTCATCGTGACATCTGCAGAATAGGCTAAATTATGAACACATATCCCCTTCCGCTGGTTTATTCATCGTGACATCTGCAGAATAGGCTAAATTATGAACACATA
>NC_033799.1:15369750-15380904 GCF_001876935.1 Asparagus officinalis | reverse complement strand
TGTGTAACAATGAGATTAATCAAATCTAAACTCAATATAAAACTAGCTTTAATAAGATGATAATTAAACAAATAAATATAAAGCTAGAAAAGAGTTTAGAAAACTTCTCAATATATGACAAGAGATGGAGGGAGAATAGTTGAATGCTCAAACTCCAATAGATGATCTCCTCAAGCCCTTGTGAAATTATCTTCACAAACAGAACTCTTAAACAAGGCTTAAACACCTTTAAATAAACTTAAACAACTTAAACACTCTTTTAAACAAACTAAAACAAACTTTAAACCCTTGTTAAACTTGTTTAAAGCATTCTCTTGGATAGTGGGAGAGATAAATACAATGGGGTATTGTTATGCTCCCAAAACATCAGCAAAAACCCAAGCAAAAAGACCAAAAACCCAAAAACAAATAAAACAGAAAACTAGCCGTTACTGTGCAACGACTCTCTGATAAGTCGACTTATGAGTCGACTTATGAGTCGACTTATTAGTCGACTTATGAGTCTACTTAGGAGTCTACTTATGAGTCGACTTATATGAGTCGACTCAGTAGAAGAAAAACACAACTGGGCTACACTTCATAAGTCAACTTATGAGTCGACTCATGAGTCAACTTATGAGTCGACTTATACGTGCACAAACCTGAAATGCACAGGAAAAACTCAATTTTGAAGTGCCTTTAAAAATAGTTAATAAATTCCAAAAATTATGAAACTTTGGGAAATGTTTATAAACATGTAAATAAATATGTTACAAAAAGTATTTTTGGAATTACACTTCACATTTGTAAAAAATTATCAGAAAATGTGAACACATGAATTTTGACATTTTGGCTAAACCATGTTTTGAAACTTTACAAAATGATTTTTTGGACTTAATGAAAGATGTTTATGATGATTGTTAAGTTCATAAACCATGAAAACAATATTTTCACAAAATTACATATTCTATGTAATATTTTCTTCAACAAAATGGAGTATGAAACATATGATCATATATATGAATGTATATTTGTTTCTTATCTATGTAGTTAAACCAAAACACAATAATAAATATAAAATATGTAGTCTCATATTTATAAACATGAAAACTAAAAACTATGTATGTATATATATAACCATATATTTACATGGAAACCAAAAACTAAAAACTATGTATATATATATATATATATATATAGATATAGATATAGATAAGCCCACACAAAATATAAATCAGCTTTACCTTCAGGGGTCACGGTGGGTTCGACGACTCCACTACTCACACTCACTTCCTTTAGTTTCACTATAAGGAGATAAAGTGCACAGGTCATTAGAAGAGATACGCATTTCGACTATATATATATATATATATAGATATAGATATAGATAAGCCCACACAAAATATAAATCAGCTTTACCTTCAGGGGTCACGGTGGGTTCGACGACTCCACTACTCACACTCACTTCCTTTAGTTTCACTATAAGGAGATAAAGTGCACAGGTCATTAGAAGAGATACGCATTTCGACTTACTCATCTCTCGGAATTGCTCTTCGAATGGGGAAATACTTGTACCTACACTTGGAGCTGGTGGATTGATGTCAGTAGGGGAAGTTGTTTGAACGCCAGCAAGTTCGTCATCCATTGCGTCATGCATTTGTTGGACGAAGCTGGGTACCTCAGTTTCCATAATGCCAGGAGAAGCGATATCAACTAGAATTTCTCCATCTTATCGACCCCCTACGGAAACAAAATACGGAATAAGTTCAAATCCTAACAATAAAAAGGAGATAGCGAAATGGAAATAGGAACGAACCATTACCTTGTTCGTCAGAAGGAGCATAATGGGTGTATCGATCTTCTAAGGCAGGTAGAGCAGTACGTTGTCGATGTACAACCTTCTTTCTCCTCTTTGATGGACGTGCTTCTCCCAGAGTCTTAGATCTCTCATGACGATATTTAGTGCGTAACTCAGCTCTCGGAGGAATTTGGGTTTGAGCTTGTAGACGGTAAAAAAAATACCTCTATGGGTCTACAGGAAATTTGCCTACGAGAAGAGCTCGCACGCCCAGTTCTCTGGCACGGACCTAAACCGCGTAGACGTCGACTGTACTCAAGTCCAGGTTCGCCTAACGGTCGACTCGCCAGCACGAGTTAGGGTCGATCAGGATGGCGGAAATTCGCTCTTCGCTCAACTCGCCTGCCCGAGTTCGGAGTCGAATCCGCCAGCAAGCCCCAAAACCGTCAGTACAGCTGGGTATCCACTACCCCACATGCTGAGATGGACCTTCCCATCTCTCTCGACCCGAAGGGAGAGAGAGCACAGTACCCCAGGACCGTCAAACGGCCGCCCACAGTGCACACAGCGCGAAGGACTGGACAGGCGTCGAGTCAACCTGAGCATTCATAAATGCGACTCACCTCGGCTGTCTGAACCAAGAGCTGGATCCGTCGGCACTCGGCAAGCTGGCTAGACCCACTCGAGTACTGTACACCTACTTCACCGCCTCTCCTGACCGGAAAGGAGAAAGCGTCGTGCTCAAAGCACGCCGGGCGGTCACGCACAGTACAAGTGATCGGACAGACACTTCATCGATCTGCGAACTCATAAATGCGGTTCATTAATGCTGGTCAAATCCACTCGGATAGCAGTCGTTTGTTGCCTCACATACAAGAATGGGCCTTCCCATCGTAGGTGACAGGACATAGAGCACAATCCCTGGAATGACCGTTCATGGTATCGAGGAACGGCGAGACGTCTCTGAAGAGGATGTGGTCACATCCCACAATTCAAGGAGAAGTCAAGCTGTCCTTCTTTCATTTAAAAACCCCTTCCAGCACGATGGAAGAGAGGTCGCAAAACTTGGAGAAAAAAGAGTTGAGACCAAGCTGTTAGCAAATCCTTGCATTACAGCACTGCTGCCTAGTTCCGAGCTCCGATCGCCGACGAACCAAGCAGACCCGAACTCCATTGCCCCGAGCTTCTACTGCGAACTGAAGCTCTCCAGCAACCTCATTCAAACGGTCCAAGGGAAGCAGACTCGACCCGAGCATCGAGCGAAGCGTCCTATAGCCACCTAAAGTCCCCACACAAAACAAAGAGGGCCTTCCCTCTGCTTCTGTTGTAAACATTTGATTTGTTAGTTTGTAATAAGCTTTCTTATAAATACAAACGAAACTCCTTTCTTCGGAAGAATCAAATTTTCACCCTACAGAAGATGGCGACCACAGTGGGAGCAGCTGTTTCATCGAGTGAAATGGTGGTGGCTCAGTTTGATGAGGTTACTATCGGGACGACAGTAGAGTCCCTCGAAATCGAGTTCGACCAGGCCAAGTACGAAGAATACTTGTCCTCCTCCTCCTCGGGTGGCAATGCGACCTCCTCGATGACGAGCAGTGGACTGCACAGCCTTCAAAGGAGGCTAAGAGGAAACATTACAACGTTGTCTCCGCCATTCTGGACAGAGATGACGCGGCGATGACTGCCTTAACCGACTCTGAAGAAGACACCAACGTCTTCGCCACGAGAGCCGGAAAGGAGTTTGCAAAACAATATCCCGCGAGGACGGAAAACCCAGCAGGACCTCCCGCGAGGCCGGCCGCAGCAGTCCCTCCCAATCCAGATGAGCCAAGTTCAAGCCGCCAGCCTTACCGGTTCAACGTGCTCGCGCAATTGAAAAGCATACCCGCGCGAATCACCGTGTACGACCTCCTCCGGTTGTCTAGGCCTACCCGGGAAGCCTTACAAGAGGCGTTGGCTGACGCAGAGGCGTTCTCGACCCATTTCTCGAAAGAAACGGAGATCGAACAGGGTTGTACAACTTGCTGCCAAGTCTCCGAGAGACAGATCCCCTGCATCACTTTCACCCCCGAGGACATGCTCATCAAGAACACGTCCCACGACCGGCCGCTGTACTTCACGGGATACGTCGGCTCGGCGAAAGTGGAGCGGATCCAGGTTGACCCGGGGTCCGCGCTGAGCATCGTGCCCCTGAAGCTAATCAAGCATTTGGGGATACCGTCGAAGCGCCTAGCCTCGACCTCGACTACCATCTTCGGCTTCAACGCCACAGGGACTCGGCCACTCGGCAAAATCCGCCTGAAATGTCGGATAGGCGACATGAAGACGGAGGTGACGTGCTACGTTATCGATGCTGAACCCTCCTACAACATACTCCTGGGGCGTCCGTGGATTCATGGCAACCGGATCGTTCCATCCACGCTACACCAGTGCTTGAAGTACGTGGACGACTACGAGCGGGTAAGAACGGTAGTGGCCGACAAGCACCCCTTTAAAGGCGTCGAGAACTACTTCGCGGATTCTCTCCTGTACCAGGACCCCGACCAGCCACCGGTGGAAGAACTGGAGAGTGGCAATGAGGCGGACAGCGAGCCTGAATACGGTGACAGCTTAATTCTGAACGACTTTGAGTCAATTGTAATTGGTTACGAGAGTCACCATGTAACCAACGCCGTTCAGGCAGAGAAGCTTATCATGAATGAGAAATCCGACTTTGCTTATTTGTCGTCTTGCTCCTCGTCCGAGGATGACGCACCTAATAACTTATGGTCGACACTCTACAGTGAGTCTTCTCTACACTTGCCGGTATGTTCGTCATACGTCTTCAAGACGCGACTGATCGAGCCATCGCGAGCTGTATTCGTCGTGCCAGCACGGAAGAGGTATCGAAAAGACATCATCTTCGGTCGAATCGATCGTCCCCTACGCACGCTATGGGACGAATCTGAGGACGAAGACCCAGCGCCCCAGTTCTCGCAATACAGTCGAGTGGCGAAACGCATAATGAGCGACATGGGGTACGACCTCACTCGCTTGGAGGGCCTGAATTACGGCCGAGGACGTAAGATGGTTATTAAACCCGCCTACATCCCCAAAGGAAAGCCCTCAAATTACTTCAACAGGATTCAGAGGGGCTTAGGCTACTCCTCCTCCTCATCGGAGTTATGTTTTCACGTCGACGAGGATTCCGATTATGCGTGTTCAGGGGATCAATCGTCAACAACCTCGGCCTGGGACTCCGACGTCAGCGTAAGGGATCTGTTCGATGGTCTTACGGTCAATATGGCCACAGTAGACCCCACCGGAATGGCGGAGGACGAACAACTTCCACTTTACGACGAGACATGGGATCGCCATGTTAATGCCCAGTGGAACAGTCGCTTCGAACAGCGCGAACCACCAACTGAAGACGAAGTCCTCCAGGTGAACATGGGTACTGAGGCGAATCCCAAACCCATATTCATCAGCGGCAGTCTGCCCCCTCAAGAAAAAGAGGATCTCATCGCCCTCGTACGGGAATACATTGACGTTTTCGCCTGGAATTACGAGGATATGCCTGGCCTGGATCCGCGGGTCGCCACGCATCGCCTCAACATCAGCCCTGACGCCAAGCCAGTCAAACAACAGCAGAGGCGGTTCCGCCCCCAAATCATGGAGGCGATCGAATCTGAAGTAAAGAAGCTGATCGAATCCGGCTTCATCAGAGAGGAGCAACACCCCGACTGGGTGGCGAATATTGTTCCAGTCTTGAAGAAGAACGACAAGATTCGCATCTGCATCGACTTTAGGAACCTCAACGCCGCGTGCCCTAAAGACGAATTCCCTCTGCCCATCACGGATGTCATCATTGACAATACGTGCGGATTTGAGAGGATGTCCTTCATGGACGGCTTCTCGGGGTATAACCAAATCAAAATGCACCCCGAGGACGAGAAGCATTTGGGGATACCGTCGAAGCGCCTAGCCTCGACCTCGACTACCATCTTCGGCTTCAACGCCACTGGGACTCGGCCACTCGGCAAAATCCGCCTGAAATGTCGGATAGGCGACATGAAGACAGAGGTGACGTGCTACGTTATCGATGCTGAACCCTCCTACAACATACTCCTGGGGCGTCCGTGGATTCATGGCAACCGGATCGTTCCATCCACACTACACCAATGTTTGAAGTATGTGGACGACTACGAGCGAGTAAGAACGGTAGTGGCCGACAAACATCCCTTTAAAGGGGTCGAGAACTACTTCGCGGATTCTCTGCTGTACCAGGACCCCGAACAGCCACCAGTGGAAGAACTGGAGAGTGGTAATGAGGCGGACAGCGAGCCTGAATACGGTGACAGCTTAATTCTGAACGACTTTGAGTCAATTGTAATTGGTTACGAGAGTCACCATGTAACCAACGCCGTTCAGGCAGAGAAGCTTATCATGAATGAAAAATCCGACCTTGCTTATTTGTCGTCTTGCTCCTCGTCCGAAGATGACGCACCTAATAACCTATGGTCGACACTCTACAGTGAGTCTTCTCTACACTTGCCGGTATGTTCGTCATACGTCTTCAAGACGCGACTGATCGAGCCATCGCGAGCTGTATTCGTCGTGCCAGCACGGAAGAGGTATCGAAAAGACATCATCTTCGGTCGAATCGATCGTCCCCTACGCACGCTATGGGACGAATCTGAGGACGAAGACCCAGCGCCCCAGTTCTCGCAATACAGTCGAGTGGCGAAACGCATAATGAGCAACATGGGGTACGACCTCACTCGCTTAGAGGGCCTGAATTACGGCCGAGGGCGCAAGACGGTCATCAAACCCGCCTACGTCCCCAAAGGGAAGCCCTCAAATTACTTCAACAGGACTAGGAGAGGCTTAGGCTACTCCTCCTCCTCATCGGAGTGTTGTTTTTACGTCGACGAAGATTCCGATTACGCATGTTCAGGGGATCAGTCGTCAACAACCTCGGCCTGGGACTCCGACGTCAGCGTAAGGGATCTGTTCGATGGCCTTACAGTCAACATGGCTACAGTAGACCCCGCCGGAATGGCAGAGGACGAACGACTTCCACTTTACGACGAGACATGGGATCGCCATGTTAGCGCCCAGTGGAACAGTCGCTTCGAACAGCGCGAACCACCAACTGAAGATGAAGTCCTCCAGGTGAACATGGGTACTGAGGCGAATCCCAAACCCATATTCATCAGCGGCAGCCTGCCTCCTCAAGAAAAAGAGGATCTCATCGCCCTCATACGGGAATACATTGACGTCTTCGCCTGGAATTACGAGGATATGCCTGGTCTGGATCCGCGGGTCGCCACGCATCGCCTCAACATCAGCCCTGACGCCAAGCCAGTCAAACAACAGCAGAGGCGGTTTCGCCCCCAAATCATGGAGGCGATCGAATCTGAAGTAAAAAAGCTGATCGAATCCGGCTTCATCAGAGAGGAGCAACACCCCGACTGGGTGGCGAATATTGTTCCAGTCTTGAAGAAGAACGGCAAGATCCGCATCTGCATCGACTTTAGGAACCTCAACGCCGCATGCCCTAAAGACGAATTCCCTCTGCCCATCACGGATGTCATCATTGACAATACGTGCGGATTCGAGAGGATGTCCTTCATGGACGGCTTCTCGGGGTACAACCAAATCAAAATGCACCCCGAAGACGAGAAACACACTGCATTCAGAACTCCCATGGGGGTGTATTGCTATACCGTCATGCCTTTCGGGCTCAAGAACGCCGGCGCAACCTACCAACGCGCCATGAGCATGATCTTTCGAGATCATCTGCGAAAGACGGTCGAATGCTATGTGGACGACTTGGTCGTGAAGAGCCGCCATAAGGAGGATCACCTCCAAGACTTGAAGGCTATGTTCGAACTCATGAGGACTCATCAGCTCAAGATGAATCCTACCAAGTCATTCTTAGGGATGTCTAGCGGTAAATTCCTCGGTTTCGTCGTCACGACGAAAGGGATCCGAATTGATCCAGACAAGGTGCGGGCTATTCAAGAGCTCCAACCGCCCCGAAATCTTAAAGAACTGAGAGGCCTTCAAGGACGACTGGCTTATATCCGAAGATTCATCTCGAATCTCTCGGGCAAGTGCCAACCCTTCTCTAAGCTGATGAAGAAAGGTACCTCCTTCGTCTGGGATGAGCCATGCCAAAAGGCTTTTGAGGAGATCAAAGCTTATCTCTCAAATCCGCCTGTCCTTGCGGCGCCAATCTCAGGAAGGCCATTCCTCATATACATACGGGCTATGGAACATTCTCTGGGTGCCCTCTTAGCTCAGAACGATGATGCAGGCCACGAGCAGGGCATCTACTACCTGAGCAGAACCTTGCAGGGCGCCGAGCAACGGTACCCAATGGTCGAGAAGGAATGCCTAGCCTTGGTGTTCGCTATCCAAAAGATGCGGCACTACTTGGTTGGCCAAACCATCCATGTCATCTCCCGGATGAATCCCATTCGGGTCTTCATGACACAACCCGCAGCGTTAAACTGGCGCCTGGCCAGGTGGGCACTTCTGCTCTCTCAATACGACATTCATTTCATGCCGCAGAAATCGGTCAAGGGACAAGCCATCTGCGATCTCATGGCTAGTCACCCGCTGGGGGAGAAGACCGATCTATTCGAAGATCTGCCGGATGAACCTCCCGAAGCCAATATGACTTCGTCGCCGGAGGTGTGGCAGATGTTCTTCGACGGTGCGTCCCGCGCAGGCGCGAGCGGCTCTATTTCTGCAGGAGTGGGAGTGGCCCTCACCTCCCCGCATGGTCACGTGTTTCCCCGGGCCTTTTCCTTGACGGAACCATGTACCAACAACGTAGCCGAGTACAACGCGTTGCTCATAGGGCTCGAGTTAGCCAAAGAGCTCGGGATAAAGCATCTGGAGGCTTATGGCGATTCGCAACTCATTGTCAAACAAATGACTGGCGAATATGAAGTCAGGAATGAAGATCTTATCCCACTCCACCGAGCGGCCGTCAGACTAGTGGAGTCATTTGAGAGCTTCCGTATCGAGCACGTGCTCCGTTCAAGGAACACCCATGCGGATGCTCTCGCATCTTTGGCAGCTAACTTAGCCCAGCCTCCTGGAACGACCCAAAAGGTCGCTGTCGCCAGCCGAAAACTCTTTCGACCCAGAGACGTCCCAGAGGCAAACGCCACTCATCAAGTCTCGGATCAGCCAAACCAGGAAGACTGGCGTCATCCGATCATCGATTATGTCCTATACGGCATGTTGCCTGAGGATTCGAAGGAACGAGAGTCTATCCGGCGACGTGCCTCGCGATTCTACTACGATTCAACCACTAAAACGTTGTATCGCAGGTCATATGACGGCTTGCTACTTCGCTGCCTTTCAAAAGCAGAGGCGCAAGAAGCCGTACGCGAAGCACATGACGGCGTGTGCGGAGCTCATCAGCCCGGACCCAAGCTTTGGGATCGCTTACGTAGGATGGGCTACTTCTGGCCTGGGATGGTTACTGATGCAGTCGCTTATGCTAAGCGATGTTACGAATGCCAGATCCACGCCAACTACATGCACCAGCCTCCTGAGGATCTACATCCGACGAGGGCATCTTGGCCCTTCGAGGCATGGGGGATGGACATAGTCGGGCCAATTTCTCCACCATCGGCGAGAGGCCATCGCTTCATTCTCGCGATCACCGACTATTTCTCTAAATGGGCAGAAGCCATCCCCTTAAGAGAAGTCAAGACTAGCGACGTGATTAAGTTCATTAAGCACCATGTCATATACCGATACGGCGTACCCCGGCGTATCATTCACGACAACGGCACGCAATTCGTTAGCCATGCCTTCACCCGGTTCTGCGACAAACTCCGGATACAGAACCTCTCGTCCACGGCCTACAACCCTTCAGCGAATGGTTTGGCCGAAGCTTTCAACAAGACGATCATCAAGATCTTGACCAAGCTGACTTCCACTAGCAAGCGCGACTGGAATGAAAAGCTAGGCGAAAGCCTGTGGGCATATCGCACGACGGTTCGCACACCGACTGGCACTACGCCCTACTCGTTGGTATACGGCTGCGAAGCTGTATTGCCGTTAGAGATTCAGATTCCATCCCTCCGCGTCGCCTTATCAACAGGAATGACAGCCGAGGAGAATCACCGGCTTCGACTCGCAGAACTCGAAGCGCTGGACGACAGGCGACTGGAAGCTCAGCAGCACATCGAGTTTTACCAAGCTCGGATGGCCAGGAGCTTCGACAAGAAAGTCAAGCGCCGAGCCTTCAAAGAAGGAGAGCTGGTGCTCTCCGTTCGTCGACCAATGGTCCTCACTTCCAAGAAGAAGGGGAAATTCCAGTCCAAATGGGAAGGGCCATTCGTAGTAGAGACAGTCTACTCGAACGGCGCCTATCGCCTCGTCAAACCGAACGGCGATAAAATCATGATGCCCATCAACGGCAAGTACCTGAAGAAGTACTACCCATAGTGCTCCTTCACAAACTCCCACGAGTGCAAGAGTCTAAACTGGCCCTCAAAACCCTCCAACTGGTACACGAGGCTAAACTGTTCCTACCTCACCCGCTCTGGCGAAAACCTCTGGCGGAATGCAATCCGCCTATCTTCTCCAACGAGATGGCGGATCACCAAAGTCGTTCATATCACGACAAACCCATTCAATTCGCCTATCTCCTCCAATGAGATGGCGGATCCACTAAAGTCGTTCCAATCACGACATTCCTCGTCATGTTAACATTAAACCTCCGACACAATCTGCTTACCAATCCTCTTCTAAAGGATGGTGGGTCCTCAAAGTCGTTCCAATCACGACATTCTCGTCATCGTTAACATTAACTCTGACACAATCTAGCTACAATCCTCTTTTTCCCGAAGAATGGTAGGTCCCATGGTCGCTTCGATCCGCGAGACCCAATCAGGGATTAATGATCACCATCTGCTGGTTGGTGCGTTATTCGTACGATAGCACAGCTAAGTAAGGTAAGCCTATTCCATGGGCGCCTATTACTCTGTCAATAGTCATAAACCTCCTACGTCCCTGAACTATCTGACCTGTTCCTGATGTCCTAACATTGCTTTAGGATAACTGATGGGATAGAGTCTTACCAGGGCGATGACTCTTACCACACATCAAGTTGTCTCATTCCCAAATGACGACATCGTCGAAGAAGGTTCCCATACCACGAACCTCCCGAAAGGCGAGGTCGAAGGTTCAAGTTCTTTAGTATGGTCCGTAAAGGCAAACGTTTGTTTTATTGCGTCCAAGGGTGTACTCTCTCGATCCGGTTGGGCTACAACTGCGAGATGGAGTAAGATCCGATCCTACTGCTGTGAGCATAGCAGAAGCAAAAAGAGCTTAATGTGCAATTTAAACAGGATCAATCAGTG
>NC_033799.1:15258389-15368750 GCF_001876935.1 Asparagus officinalis | reverse complement strand
AAGAAAATAAAATCTAGCACTACAAAATATATTACAGAAATTAAATGGCCAGAAAAGTAAATACTTATTCTACAAATTAAAGTGCAAAAAGAAATAAAAAAGACAAGGAAAATAAATCTACACTACAAGCAATGAATTTAAATCTAAGCTAATAAGCAATAATAAAGAAATTAGCTAAAAAAGAAATAAAAGAGAACAGAAAAATGAAAGCCTTCAAATTGCCTCTTCATCTCCAATCCGTCTCATTCCAACAAGCAGGAGAAAGAACAAATTAAAGAGGAAAAATTATTTTTATTAAATTGCAACTAAAAGTTACATTACATTATGGAAGGCCTTCTCATAAAGAGTAGCCGTACCTCTCCAAAAGAGAGTTTACAAAAACTTTCACACCCTTAACGCCGCTCACTCTCTAGCACCCTATCTATAGTAATCTTGCAATGAATATGAGACATGGATTTGTCTGTGACCGCCAAGCAACAATCTTTTCACCAATTGAATTTGGCTTTTTGTTCTTCCTAGGCCCAAATATAGGATGGCCCAAAATTGATATATTTTAAAAAATAAATCGGGGAGCTTGAAATGAGGTTGACGAAATGCATCCGGCCATGTATTGGTAATGCAAGTCCCGAAGGCTTCTCTATAATCGAAAGGTCCGGTCTCAATGGAAATCTCCCATTTTGCAAAATCAAAGTTTGAAACCTCAACCTGTAGAAGTCATTTGATGTTTCGGTCCCATATAAGTGGTGAAAATCAACACTGGCAGGCATAATTTGCTTGTGTCCATCAAGTGGTGAAATCCAACACTAGCAGCATAAATCAAAGTTTGAAAGCTATTGACGTTTTCGCCCATTCTTTCCTGTTGTTTGCAAACCGGCCCATGTAATTGTGATTTGAAATAAAATAGAAAGAGCAACGAGTCCGGTCCAATGTTTGCAGCAAGCAACTGTCGGCCTCACAATTTTTTTTTTGGGTGCGATTCAAGTCTGCTTCATGTCCACAGTTTGGCATAAAAATCCAAGTCTTGTTTGCATCCGGTCTTGTTTACGCTTGTGTTAATCCTTTTTGTTTGGGCCTTCACCAAATTTCGAGAAATTTCACTTTGCTTCTTGACATCATTTCTCATGCTTAATCAATGGTTTTTTTTTTTTTTTTTTTGTTGAGAGATGTGAAGTTGAGATATTATTCTTTATAACCTTGTAATTAAAGATAAAAACAGTTAATGTGAGTAATTTTATTCAATATAAAATAGATAAGTTGAGGTATAAACAACTGTATATAAATATGATTATGCGAGGCAAGTCCGGTCATGAAATTTGTAACCTTTTAGGGCTCCAAATAAGTCCACATGTTGACTTTTGTAATCTTTGGGCCATAAAAGTGCTTAATTCCGATTTCCACTGCTTATTGCATCCAGAGTCGCATTCCATTTTTTCTTCGCTGTTTCGTTGTTATTATTTTTCATTGAATGAAGCTTTGGCTTAAAAAATGCTACAAAATAGAGAAAAAGATTTTTTGAGGGGTTTTTAAGCCATGCATTACATCGTGCAAACTAATCTAGAAAAGCAATTATTAATGTATATTTATTCATATATAAAATGATAATGAGTCGGTATAAAATTGTAATAAAATGTGATATCAAATATCCCCATACCTAAACTTTTCGCTAACCCTAGCAAGAAATAAAAAAAATCCTAACTTCACTTCGGAGGAATCGCGGTTGTATTTAGCGCATACATACAAGCCTTAGAAGCCCTAGGTTACCCTAGTGGAACGAGTTGTGAGTCTCGTGAGAGGTTTGGCAGTGAAGTATACCCACCACAAAATTCGGTCAAATTGCAAGTGTAAATAGTCAGTGAATAAAAGATTTTCCTTGATATATTTAAACATTCTAATTGAAGTTAGTTTAATAATCAAGAAACGATTTTATATATAACTCCAATGTAAATCCCTAGAAAATCTTTTTGCATTATAGCTAATAAAACCAATGTCAAATCTCTAGAAATTTAATTAAAAAGTTTTAAAATGAACAGCCAACTCTTGTTTAAATAACTTCAAGTCTCTTGATCAAAATTGTTTTTTCAGAAGACCATATATACAAAACACAACATATATATAGTAAAAAATGGTTCAGTGTTATATATATATATAATTATATATATATATATTAATAGTATATAAATATATATTATATATATTATTATATATTATATTTTTTTTTCTTGCAACTGCTCATAATCTTGGTGATTGTTTTCTATTTTAAGCGGTTTCTAAGTGACCATTTTAACAAGTTTTGGGTCCAAATGAATCTCACGCCAATGGCTTAGGTCATTAAGTATAGACGATACTCCTTGGGCTTAATTGGCTCAGTACCAACTATTAGCTTTAAAGATAGTAATCAACCCTTTGAATTTTAAGAGTTTTGTTGGGTGCTCGCTATGTTCGCGCATCTTCTTTATTAAAGGTTACGTTTTATAATATATATGGTGAAGTATATATAGTTTAAAAAAATGTGTATAATCAGATATCTTTGAAAAAAAATATTTGCAACTCTAAGTTGAAGCATGCAAAATTTTATATTTTTAATTAAAAAATCTAAGTAAGACTTAAGTAAATTATTACTAGTTGAAAATCATCTTATAGAATTTATTGGAGTTATCATAAAAGGTGAACTGAATATGTCACTAAGCTAAGTAATTAGAAAATTTAAAATGCTATCAATTTGATGCAAATTATTAACTTTAACTCTATTAATTTGACTTAGTTTTTTATATAACTTCTAAGAACTTCCTAGCAAGACATTAAATAACATCTGTAAGAATTAAAAACAAGAAAAAGAAACTAATTACAAATATAAAGAAAAGGAAAAATCTTAAACTATGAACAAGAAATAAATCTATATTACAAGAAGAAAATAAAAATCTAAACTGTAACAAAATAAATTGGCAGAAATTAATACAAGAAAATAAAATCTTACTCTAACAAATTAAAGTGGTGCAAAAGAAAATAAAAGACAAGAAAATAAATCTACGACTCCAAGGAGCGATTGGAAAATTTAAGATCTAATTAATACGGCAAAATAATAGGAAATTACTGAAAAAGAAATAAAGAGAAAAGAAATGCAAACGTTCCAAATTGCTCTTCATCTCCATCCCATACATTCAGAAAAGCAGGAGAAAGAAACAATTTTAAAGAGGGAAAATTATGTATTATTAATTGTAGACTTAAAAGTTATAATTTTTGGAAGGCCTTCTCAATTAAGAGTAGCCCTCCTCTCCAAAAGGAGTTTACAAAAAATTTCACACCTTAACCCCTCACTCTCTACCCCAATTTATAGTAATCTTCAATGAATATGAGCCATTGGATTTGTCTTGAGCCCCAAGCAACAATCTCCACCTTTGAATTATTTGATTTTCAAAGTTAAATAAAAATCAAGTTCCAATTTGTAGCAGCTTGTCTTCATTTGATTTTTAAAACAACGTCTGGTCCAATTGATTTTCGGCCACTGTAGATGTCCAAATTCCACAATCAAGTCCGGTCTCACTTTTCCCATTTGATTTTCAAAATATAAAAGGAAGAGCCGGCCCATTTTAGCATTCCCAATTCATTCATGAAGTCTGGCCCAATTTGATTTTGAAAATCAAAAGAAAATCCAAATTGAAGCAATTCCACCTCAAGTCCGGCCCACAAATCAAAATGACTTTCGGCCCAGTTGCATTTTGAAAATCATCAGCCCATGTGATTTTCTCTCCACCGAATTCATCAGCCCATGTGATTTTCAAAATAACACCAAGTCCAGTTCATTAACATTCCAGCAAGTCCGGTCATAAATTTGTAACTTTAGCAAATAAGTCCACATGTTTGATTTTGTAATCTTTGCATAAAAGTCCATTCCATTCCACTCTTTGCATCTAAGTCCATTCCATTGCTTTTCTTGGTGTATTTATTTTTCTTGATGGGCTTTGGCTTCAAAAATGCTACAAAATAGAGAAGAGAGATTTTTGAGGGATTTTTACCATTCATTTATGTGCAAACTAATCTAACAACAATTATTAATGGTATATTTATTCATATAAAATAGATAATGAGGGTATAAAATTGTAATAAAATGTGATTATCATCAAGTTAAGGTATTCCTAACGCAAACCTAATCACTTTTTCCCACATTTTTTCTGCCTTCACAAACAAGAACCTTAAAGCTCTCAAATTGAAGTACCATTCGCCAGTAAATAGTAGCAAAATAAACTTTAGAAAACAATTGCAAATCCCAAAAGACTTGATTTTGCCCAAAATCACCACCTTCAGTTTTCAATTCTCTTCTTAAATCAATTCACAGCCTTCACTCTACTAAACTATCCAACTAAATTGGAAACTAATTGAATTAACCGGAGCGATATCGACCAAACAGCAAGTACCTTAGCAGAGGACGCCATTTCCATCCCTCCAACGTTGGAGAATTGGAGAGAACCCTCCAAACTGACGCTCGCCGCCGTCTCGGTTCGCCGAAAAAGGACCGAAACCCTACCGAAGACTCATCGTCGTCGCCGGCTAGGGTTTGTTCGTGATCGTAACCGATGCCCAAATTTTGAGAAGTAAGGAGATGATGGCAGAGGGGTGTGGTGACGACGAGGATAATAATACTCATCGTTGGCAATTAATGATTTAAGAAAGTGGGACATAACCGAAGGTGGCTGCAAACTGACGGGGTGGAAAATGAAAGGAACGAAGGCTTTTAGGGCTCCCGATTTATTAACCCTGTGAAACTATCAGAAGCTATAAATTTGTTATATTTACAATATTTGAAGGGTATTTTAGGGAAGAAAAAGTTTTTCTAGAACTCACTCTTTTAAAGGGTAGATGATAGATGAATTGTCACACGCCATCACAATAACTAAAAAAAATCATGTCAATACATGGAGGGATTTACAACCGTCAGATTTGAAAAATAATCTGACACGCTTAGCATTTAAGAAAATTCTAAAACCCTATTTTTCCATCTTCAAAACCATTTTTGGTTATTTTGACAACATAGGTGGATTATAAGCTACTCATTTACCAAACACTTTATTACTAAAAATAACTTATAATCTATTCGTATATTATAATCCACTAAATTTACCGAACACTTCCGCTTATAGTCTTTTTCGTGGATTATAATCCAAAGTTTGTCAATCATAGCCTGGTATTCTTGCTATTGAAGGCATCACAATTCCTTCGCATGTTTGGTTACATTTTTGGAAAACACATAGTTGCTACAATACCGTGGAATTGGATGTTCCGGCTCATGCCTGTCAGCTACAGTAACACAACCCTGTTTCCTAGCTTTTCGCTGGAAATTTGCTGAGGGCCCACCAACTCAGTTACAGTAACAGTGACACGACCATTTTGACCCACCAAACAGAACAGTTGATTGCAATACTATAACTCCTGACACCTACTGTATTGCAACCCAAAAACTCTCAAAAAGTTAGCAACCAAACATGCCCTTAGTCATGACCAATCCTCATTCACAAGTCGTACCAAGCTGATGAGAGTTCGGAATCAGACTAGACTTTGACGCCATCGATCGTAATTCGTAGGGAAAATGTCTGATAAGCCCTCGGACTTACCAAGTCGTCCGACGAAACTCGGTCGAAGTTGTCCAAAGACCACGACGTCCAAATACGACAAACGTAGCACTAGCTCTCCAACCCCCCCCCCCCCCCCCCCCCCCGCCTCTTCAATAAAGAGAGAAGACACCCGCTAAGCTCGGCAGGAAAAAAAAAAAAAAAAAAAAAAAAGCTACACTCCCTAATACCTATCCAACTCAATGACTCCCCTCCGATCAAAGTCATCAAACCTACAACACCAACGTCCGCAGATGAGCCGAGACGCCTGCCTCCGCTACGTCACACGACATAATCCGATCAAAACACTCGTCTAAGCGAATCATCCTCGAATCACGCCCTCTTACCTTCCGCGCCAGCCCCTCCTCCGCCTCCGCTCCGTTCCCGCCCTTCCTCCGCCGCCATCTCCTCCTTCTTCTCCAACGTCCACTCCCTCTTCCCCCGCTCCGGCTCCGCTTACTTCTTCCGCGCTGGAACCCTCCGCGACGCCGTCTTCTACCTTCTCGACTCCACCTCCGACTCCCCACGTACCGGGACCCGCAACCTGATCCGTTCGTCCCGTGACGTCTACCTCACCCACCTTCTCCTCTCCAACGGACTCGTCGCTGTGTCCGGTCCGGGTTACGCTACTATGTATGCAATCCTGCAACAATGAAGTCGGCGGCAATACCACTGCCGCCCCGCTGCCTGCGGCGGCACCATGTGCACGTGCACGCTCGACGACTTCAGCCAAAATAAAACGACAACACGTAGCACTAGCTCTCCAACCCCCCCCCCCCCCCCGCCCCCCCCCGCCGCGCCTTTCAATAAAGAGAAGACACCCGCTAGCTCGGAGGGAAAAAAAACAAAAAAAAAAAAAAAAGCTGCAACATCTCCCTACATACCTATGCCAAGCCTTCCAATGGACTCCGCACGGCCCTCACGATCAAAGTCATCAAAAACCACCACACCAACGTGCCGGCAGATGAGCGCAGACGGCCTGCCTCCGCTACGTCAACGACATAATCCGAATTCAAAAGCACCCTCGTCTAAGCGACAACTCATCCTTCGAACAACGCCCTCGCTCTACTCCGCGGCCGAGCCCTCCTCCCGCCTCCGCTCAGTCTCGCCGCTGCTCTCCTCCGCGCGCATCTCCTCCGCCGCTTCTTCTCCCAACCGTCCACTTCACCCGTCTCCCACGCGCTCCGGTCTGCCCGGCTTACTTCTTCCGCGCTGGCCCGCTCCGCCGAGCGCCGTCTGCTACGCTCCTCTGATCATCCACCGTCGCCCCGACTCCGTACCGGCGACCGCCACCCTGTCCGTTCGTCCCGGACGTCTCCGCTAGCACCCACCTCTCCTCTCGAAGCGGACTCGTCGCTGCTGTCGCGGTGCCCGGGTTTACGCTAGCTGATGTATGCAAATCCTGCAACAATAGAAGTCGCGCGGCATACCACTGCCGCCCCCCGCTGCCGTGCGGGCGGCAACCGATGTGCCACGTGCAGCGCTCGTGTACCATCCGACGCTCTTGGCAGATTTCTCGGCCGACTTCCATTTGGTAGGCTGGCTAGACAATGCATCTTCATAATCAAATTTTATCGGTTTTTTTGATTTTGTATAATACTAACCTATTATTCCCTTTGTACATATTATTGGCTTCAATTAATTGGACAGGTGAATTGCATGACACCAACCAAAACTTCTCTCTCCATGTATATCTGCCATCCGCCTCCGCAGTTGGTGCGGAGGTCCAAGGTGGCGGGTCCCTGCCCTGCGGCGGCAGTGGAGGAGAATGGTGGGCCAGCGTGGCCGTGGACGGCGGTGGCATACTGGCGGGCGACGGACGATTCGGTTAGCTGCGTACGATCCGCGAAACGACAGCTTGACCAGTGATCGATACGCCGCCGTGGGGGGGCAGAGGGAGGACAATGAGGTGGCAGCTGGGGGAGGTGGGAGGGAAGCTGTGCTGTGTTGGGGGGGAGAGAGGGATACTGGAGGTGTATGAAGCTGGTGACGGACAACGGCGCCGGCGTGGCGGAGGAAGGAACGGCTGTGGAGGTTGACGGCGATCCGTGGCCGTTGATTTGGCCCTAGGGGATGGATGACAGGGTTGTGTACTGGATGGATGAAATGATACTGAGGATTGATCTGAGGAGCAGAGAGTCAAGGGTGATGAGGATCGGAGTGCCGGAGGAATGTGTGAATGGCTTGCCTTACATTAGCAGTCTTGTATCAGTGAAGGAATTTGGGTCTGATTAAGGATGATTAGTTGCATGAAGATGTTGTGAGGTGAATATTCATTTGTCCCGTTGGATGGTAGAATCACGAGATTGAATTATGAAGATTTCAGCTGTGGTTGATGATTTTATGCTCCACAAATGACACTGTTTTAATGGTAAGGCTTAGATAATGACAGTAGTGATGATGATGACTTTGATTCTTGAATTTAGTAAGCAAAGAGCGCATCATTTTGATACTTTCATCAGTGGCTTCTCAGCTGATGTAAATCTTTAAGGTTTTCGATGCAGCTGAATTGATATGACTATTGATCATGGATGGGTTAGCCAAAAAAAATATAAAGTGAAGTGTGCGATATAAGCCGGCTCAATTTATACTGGTGTATGGTTGCAGTTAAGTTCCATTCTCAAAAAGATAAGCGCGTATATTTGCAATCAAATAGAGATTAATTCAATAAGTTCTAGATATCGGTTGCCCTTTCTGAAGAAACTTCCAGTAGAAGTAACTATATTTCGACAAGGCTCAGCCTGCACAATATTGGCACTTATTAGGATTTGCGCCCAGTATAATGGAGCAACTTTGTTTCATGAATGTGTTATGTATTATTCATACTTTATCCCGACTAAGGAACTTATTTGAAATTTAACACATAACTGGATGGTTATCATCAGGCTTTCTGAATTCCACAACCGGCTGTGAGGATGTGAATATTAGTTGGCAAAAATGGCTGGAGTGGCGAGACAAATAATTAATTCATGTACAACAAAAGGACAAGTTTTCAAAATGGACCATATTAGAAATTTAATTTTGAAAAAGAACCCTTTTGAGATTTAATTACTATTTTCGACGCAGTTTCTACCACCCGGCCGAAACTGAGTCGAAAATGGTAAAAAAAGTTTCGAAAACTTCACGGGATTCTAAATCCCGTGAAATTTAGTTTGATGGTTATTAGACTTAGGCTGGTTGTATTTTGATTAGGTTGGGTCATTAAGCACTAAACTTCACGGGATTTAGAATCCCGTGAAGTTTTATTTACCATTTTCGACCCAGTTTCAGCCAGTTGGCTGAAACCAGGCCAAAAATGGTGAATCAATTACAAATGGGTCGAATTTTACAAATAAATTACAAATGTTGTCCATTTTGAAAATTTGTCCACAACAAAATTATTAGAAGAACAAACTATTATCATCTAAGTTATATATCTTCTTCTGGTATACGATTCCACAAAATCTACAATGCGTAAAAGTGCGATCTTGCCATCTTTGCAAATCATCTTATAACCAAATGTTGATGAACAAGACAGCGTAACGATGATATCTTTACGTGTAAATATTACCATATTGCTGTCAGGATATACAAATTTACAGGAAAACTATTAATACGACATGTTTGCCTAGTCTTCTGTACAACTTAGAGAAATTATGATCATACCAAAAGGAACGATGATATCCAGATTCCTAACGAAACGATACCCACCGTAGCAAATGCTTGGCTCATCTCATAGAAGAAGTTGGGCCCTTGAGGAGGCACGCTCTGCCAATCTGTCCTCCTAGAGAACACAAAACAAGCATAACAAATCAAAACCGATGTTGGACATAATTAACTAGTGAGAAAAATAACAAACATGTTTTAGATCCTGACGATCACAAGGAAAATAAACTGTCATGTTGTATTGTATTGGTGAGATCAATATATTTAGGAGACACTAGAGTGGAGCAAGGCAAGGCATGGCAAAACAAAAATATCTTTCACCCTTCCATAACCTATAGATTTCTCAGATTTATTAACAGTGATAAACAACATAATGTGTTAGCTAAGCTGTATTATTATGGTATATGTACATTAAATTAGAAATAACGATGGTGAACTATTATGTAAGTGAGGAGAATACCCTAAGTCAGCTATCACAATGCTTATATTGTCTTGTGACTGCCGATCCTGTAGAAGAATATAAGGAAATCATAAATACACCTAAAATGACAATTTCATTTTAAATAACGACTGAATTTTCAAAAAAAAAAAATGCAAGAAAGTTTTCAGATGAAGAAGTACCAAAGTAGCCTGAGCAAGAGCTTCACAAGCCAGCTGAAAAGTAAACAAGCACATACTTAGCTTATAGATGAATAATGACATACAATATGACATTAGATTTTTTTTTAAATGAATATTGTTAAGGGGCACAAGAGGAACCTGAACATCACCGTGTTGTCTGAGTTGATTCCTAACGAAAGTTACTGCATCGGAGCTAGAATTGATGCAAATTTCCCATGAATGTCAGTGTATTTTTAAGAGTAAATTGCACGTAAGTAGAAGAAGCATGCAGTTGTAACATAATTCACCCTGGAAATAGCACAACAAACCTCTTCATGTAATCCCATAAACCATCTGATGCAAGTAATATGAACTCCACATCAGATCCCAGATCAAGTTGATATATATCTGGAGATGAGGTCACCAAATCATCTTTGAACCGTATTCTGTCAACATAGCAAGGTCCATTGTTCATTCATTAAAATTTTAAGCAGCAGATTAACGAAAATTCGTATGCATTACTGATGTGGCACACATCCATGCCACTATGACCCAGAACAACAACTTACCCAGATCATAGGTGAGGGCTAGGATGTTTGCCATATTAGTGCCACCATTAACTAATCCATGTATGCATGCATCATTCATGCATGCATGTATGTATGTATGCAATTATGCATGCATGCAATTTGATGGTAATGAAGTGACGGCTCATTTTATTAAATGAGCTATCACCACAAAATAAAGGTGGTGAAACAACCCAGGGGCAGATCTAGAAACTTTGCTCTGTAGGGGCAAGATTGTAAGCATAGTTGTATGGAACCCAGTTCGTTCTGGTTCAGGAACGAGAACGGAAGCGTCGTACGCCACTCATTAAGAATCGGGTACAATGGTGTAAGCTTATATAGTATGCTAGGGAATGTGATATGTTTTGGATTTGGTTCTTAAATGTAGGAATTTAAGGATCTACAAGAGTCAAATTTAAGCAATATGCTAGTTGACATAAGTATTGCTAAAAGAACCTTGAGGATTATGTTGTAATTAAGGTATGGATACTTAATTTACATAATTTCTCATGTTTTTTTTTTATTTTTTATTCTTTTAACAAAGTGTTATTTTTTTAAAAAAATTAAGTGGTTTGAATTCTAAATCGAGTCGATGGAGTTGGTGAATCGGGTCGTGTTCCATCGCGAACCCGGGATAATTGAACCCAGGTCGCAGTTCGTTATAGCATCCTATGTTCCTGACATCTATGATTATAAGCTACAGGTAACTAGTGTATGATACTTTTAGCTAAATTTTAGGAGCTTTTCATATTAGCAAGGTTATCGATAGCAGATAGGGTTGTGTAGTGGTGAGCCATCGCTAAAGCTATTTGAGGCTATTGTGACAAAATAGCGGTAAAAAACGTAAAGTCAAATAACGGTCTAATTTAGATATGTATAAATATTTATATATATATATATATATATATATATAAGTTTAGAAAATCTAAAAGTGTGTTTGATGATTTAAAGAGATCCTAAATATGAAATAGACATGTAACCATCACATAATACCGAAGACAACTGGAGAAGTAAAAGATTTGTCATCTTCGAGAAGATGAGCCAAGCGGTGAGAGAATTGTACTAGGAGGGGCTCACGGTGAGAGGAGGTGAGAGGAAGTGCTGAGGGAGGTGCCAGAGGTTATTGGAGGCGGCGGGAGTACGCCGGAAAGCGAGGGAGGCAAGGGAGGCAATGGAATGTAGTTGTTGGGTTGGGTTTAACTTTAAAAAAATAAATCTCAAACCGCTTTTAAATAGCGATAAAAAAACGGATTTTACCCGCAATCGCCCGCTACTCACTGTTGTGGTGCGCTATTGGCCGCTTTTACAAGCGAAAAATGCATATTCCGCAATATGTCACCGTTATTGGGCGACAACGTAGCGTAGCGGAAAGGGACCGCTAATGCTATTAGCGCCGCTATTGCGGGGCTATTTACCGCTATTTATAACAGTGCATATTGGTCTCCCAAATTTTAAATATTTTAAAAGTAGTCCCCTAAAAATCTCTTGAATTGTTTTAAAATTAGTCCCTACAATTACCAAGTAGAAAGATTTGGGAGGCTAATTTCACACACTTTATGTATTTGGGGGATTAATTTTAAAATATGAAGATATGAATGACGAATCTCAAAGTATGACAAATTTGGGGAACTAAGATCGAGAAAACCTAATATTAATGACGCCAATACAAATGTGCTATGTAGAAATAAAATAGAGTCAATAGAAGTACCTAATTAAAATTCTTTACAATTGTTCCCTCTATGTCGTTCACAATTCGCGAGTAGATTCCTCTCACGATTACAGAGGCAAAGCGAAGACCGGAGGGGTTTTTGTTTTAGAATTTGGATAAATTGATCATTAATGAGAATTTAGTTACTAAGTTAAACATTCTGGTAAATGGTTTGAGGTTGATCCTAGACGTTTATTTTCAAAAGCCTTAGCTATGGGGTCAATAAGGTCAAATATTGAGGGGGAAATTTGAAAATAAGGGCATCATATTAAATATTAATCGTATTAGATTAGTGGGGGCAATTGCCCCTATCTTGGATCCACCTATGAAGGTGGGCCTCACTAGATGTCCATCTCTTGATAGCCCATTTAGCAAAATGAACGGCAACCTCATACTCATTATTTGCATCTCTTGGTAGCTCATTTAGCAAAATAACGAATTATACGATAAAAACATGTTAAACTTTTTCAAATAAGAAGTAATTGCTTATATTCTATTACCTTGAGATAAACTTTTCTGTCCATCTCCCCTCCTCAACGCCTTTCTTCAACATCCTATGAAGAAAAGATAACTGAGTAGAGATGGTATAAATTCAATAAGTAGCAGCAGGACATTTTGGAATTAATGGAGGTATTTAGAAATAAAATATCTGCAAGGAATTAAAGACAGAAGTGTACAAGAAACGAACTCATTCTTCTTTGTCTTGAATCGAATATCTCCAAAAGCACGGGATACAGAAATGTCACCACAAATTCGCCCATCAACAATCTATAGGCAACAACTGTTAACTATTACCATCATTTACAGACTTGGAACATAATTCTGAATGATAAATGTAAATGTAAAGCTCACCATCCTAACACAGAAACAAACATCGGATATTAGGTCAAGGGAAAGTAATAGTTTTCATCATCTAATATCAATGAGGGAGCACAATTTTGAATAATGGAGGTCCAATAGAGAGAATGGCCAAAGATTTATCAACAATTCTGAAAAAAAAGCCTCTGAACTGGTACTAAATTCATGGCATAGGTGCAAAGATCATGAAAACCTTGAAAAAATGGGATACCTATTTTACTGATCAAACAACTAAAGATCATTGACAAAAAGAGAATCATCCAAAGTTTTCTTGAAAGGAAGATGTAAGGGGGAATGTTTAATTGCATTCATCCATGAGACACTGTAGGGTTAAAAGAAATACATTATACAAGTCAAAAGAACAACCATTACCAACATCATTATCCACAAGCCTTTCTAAACAGGAATCGGCTCAAATATGGAAGACAATTCATACTTGAGAAGTTCAAAAGCAGAAGTGAATCTTTTGTCAACACAAAGCCGAAGGTATAGCTGTCCATGTGTGTGCAGACACGCATAAATACATATAAATATAACCTACAAGCATAAATACATATGTACATGTATCAAATTTTTTGTTTGTGCACTTCACTGGATGTGCTCCTATAAACCTGGTTGAAAATAAGTTCCCAGAACTAGTAATAAGTCATTCCTTAATAATCCACACGGTGTATCTAGAATATGTGCCTAACTTGCAAGACATCAAGTGGTTTGAGAACTTCCTATGTGTCCTTATCTTCATATGGAAGAAACAATGTATAATATGCAATTTTACCAAACTGGAGAGAAAAAGGTCTTAAAACATGTGTGCATATACATGTAGATAACTAGATATATGAGAAATGCTTCAATTTCATTGATTTCGTATAAGGAACTCTTGTGTATACATGCACAAATATCTTTTGTTTTTAACATGTAGAAAACAAACAGTTCAACAAATTGTATGTCATAGCCGGGACAAGCAGTGTAGTCTAAAATCCCGTTTTATTACAATTTAAACAAGGGAAAGGATTTATTCCTCCTGTGGTATAACTTGCTTAGTCATGTCCATCTGTCAAAGTACATGATATGCTATAAAATTGGATGATCCCCTCTGTTTACATCAGTTTAAAGTTATGTTGCACAGATATGGGTGCAAATACAGGACACGACAAAATTGTAAAAGTTAGGATTCCAGGACACGACTATATATAGATATCAAAATTAATAATCAATATGAGATCGATATTGTTTTCCATTCACATGTTATGAGAACTAAAATCCTTAATATCTTTTTTATGTTTCTGTTATTGAGTAGATTAAAAATTGAAAAAATGCTCATTTTGGAACTGGATACCGAAACGATCATTTAAAGTCATACTTATGAACTAGGTAAGTGCTAAAACGAACCTGTCACGAGTCCAACTAGTTGCATAAATTAGAGGTGAAGTGTAAATTATGCATACAAGAAGTGTATCACAAGTTTTTTAATATAAAACATGTGTTGTATATTGAGTATGCGTCTAAATAAATATATGTATATATTCAAGAAGTGTCCAAGGAGTGTCCGGCACAGACCCGGATATGGGAAGTGTCGGACACAGATACAGGAGGCTAGATGAAGTGTCTGGGTGCCTAGGTTTAAAGTTACTAAAACTTGATAAACATGAATTTTAGACATTTCATCTGTACGACAAAAGATGGTGAAACAAATATAACCAAACAAATGTGATCCATGAGCTCCAATTTTCTGAAATATATGATCTTTAATATTAGCTTTTTAAGTTATGTTATGTACGTTTTTAGAATTGTCAATTGGTAAAACATAACTCAGGTCCATGAGTTTTATAGAATTATATTATTGAAAAACCATTCATTTGCCAATTGCCAATACATTACATGTAGACAGAGGTCAATGAAAATAAATGACCTCTAATGCATAGAATTTGACTAACAAACGTAATCCATGAGTTTTATAGAATTATATTATCAGAAAACCATTCATTTGCCAATTGCCAATACTTTATATGTAGACAGAGGTCAATGAAAATAAATGACCTCTAATGCATAGAATTTGAATAACATAGAGATCACCATGAATGGAGTAGATTATTTAATTTCATTATGTATCATAAATTTGATACATAGACTTAACTAAGCTAATCATGCCCTAGGAGTATTAGAACCTTCCTCAAAATAAAAATCAAAAGAGCCATCATCACCTAATTGTAATTTGAAAAATTGGTTTGTACGTAACTGTGTATATAACATTTTTTCAGTATGTCATAAGTGGCTCTGTGTGTATTTGAGCATAACTATATCTGTATTTCTGATTGTCGGTGTGCACATGTGTATGCACATAATCAGGCATACAGGACTTGATTAGACTACTTAAGCCAGGTCTCTAGAAGAAAAGAATACACTTCGGCCACATCAAAATAGACGTTAACGATGTCTTTACTCTGTGATTACATTATGAAATACTAGCCAATGGCATGTAAACCATTATTTTCATTTACAGATTTCAAATTCCTGGTGCAAATCAAATGTTGAGGTGTTTTATACCATCTTTCAAGATGTAGAAAAATAAAAGCATAGTAAACTTCATATGTGATACTTGTGCTGACACCAAACTGATGATATGAAGGAAACTCGGGAAGGCAAGTCCCACACTTCATGAAGGAAAAAGCATGGAGGATAAGCCTGCAAAAGACAAGGATTTATATGGGCTCTTGATAATTGAGTAGAATACCCCACTGAATAACAGAGTATATGCAGTTTGAATCTGACGTGTCAAACTTCACCACTGAAATTAAAGGTTTTCTATAAATCCACAGACGAAATATCTATATGAAAAGACTAGTACAGCCAAAATATATCCACAAGTACTTTCTCAGAGGCCTGTGTCAGGTTGTAAGGGTTCAGAGTGGTTGGCGAAAGTCTTTGCCTGAGGTAGGCTACAGATTCTGCTCCAATAAATCGTAAATTAAAAGAAAATTAAGATATTAAAGTAACCAAGAATACTAAGCCTTCATTTTCTATAGTACACTAGCTATGGAGTTATAAGTGCCCAACCCTTCACTTGCTACATCATGTAGCTTTATCTGAACTTGTAAGTATCTGAAATAGCTCTAGAAACTAGTTTACACTTCTATAAGAGTATGATCAAACTAATAACTAAAAGTTTCATCACGTGAGTGTTTTTTGAGAAAAAACTAAAAAGTGGATCAATACTATATGAAAATAGGACGGCTTCAAGATACTTAATCTTCTGAAGAAATAAAAAGACACACCCATCCACCAGCTGCTCTAATCCGCTTTACTTCTTCAAGGGAAACTCTATTATTTCCATAAGGTCTGTGTGGACCTGTCAGGATTTCTGCTTTTCCAGTTCTGGATATAACCTGCATTCAGGAAATTTCCACAAGGGAAAAAGCTACTCATTGTCATTTCATCATTTAAGAAAGCCAATTTTCTAGAGTACATGGAAGCTAAAATATGAACATCATTAAATGAATAGCAAAATACCACGCACGAATCACCAACATGTGAAATAATCAGGACACCTTTTCCCAAAAACATGACTGTAGCTGTTGCACCAGAATCAACATCCTTCCCGATCTGTTCTAGCCTTCACAAACAAACCAAAAACAAGACACATAAACCTACTAAATGTAATGATAGTTATATCTACTGAATAAATACAGACACTCCAGTTGAAAAAGTTATAGGGCTCTGCTTATTGAAATTTTTACAACTTTGCTATGAGAAAAGAGTCCTCACCAAGTTAAAAGTTTTTTGTCAACAGTTTCAAAAGCTTTTGCAATTCCAGCCTTTATAGCATCAAAATTTTTACTTGTCAACAGCAACCCACCTTGCAATACCTCCACACATTCATTATATAATTCATCCCTGCGAGATGTAAAAAAGATGAAATTACACATATACCGAAATGTAAGGTAATATTGCAATAATCCCTACACAGAATTTAAAGAAGATAAGAAAAACTTCTTGAGATTTTTATATTAAGTTATCTGATAACATTCATGAAATCAGATTTAGCTTTTTTCCATCTAGTTGCAATTCCTTGTAATAGATTTTACACTAGGGCTATACAGGCTATTTATCTTTCCCAATTCCATGAACAGATCACTATGGTGTCCACCATATGGAATGTTAAATAACTTTAATAGAAGGGGAAATAAAATATATTATATATGAGTGGAGAATGAGAAAAAATGCCAATTAAACCAATAGGCCTTCCTGATCATATATGTCTTTGGGCACACAAATTGGCTGTTGAACACACCTGTCGTTTTTTTTTTTTAAATTTCCTTTCAAAGAGAAGTACCCTTTTGGATTGATTGCATAGGGAAACTCATCTTGTGAAGTTAGAGATAGTATATGACAGCTGTTGAAAATACAATGTATCTTCTACAATGTTGTACTTTGATGTACCAGCTAATTATTTCATAGGCGTTTATACAAATTGAATATATAAGGATCCATTTGCAGATGCATATCCGGTATGGTGACGTTAATCTGGATCTTACGTAACTGTATATTCAGGAGAATGTTATGCTGAGATCACAGTTATTGGCAATTGTTCTGAAGCTTCATGCATTGAAAACTAGTGAAAAATATGTAAGCACTACAGAGATAAGTGTTTATTTAAAATCCTCGGTACTTTTCAAGACCTTGCATCCCAAAAAACATGCATAGACTTTCTACCGTAGAGCATGTAAACCCGCACCGTTAATGTTGAAAAGATGATCAAGTATTGGCCATGGCTTACCAATTTGTGAAGCCATATTTACCAAGAGATTCATAACTTTTGCTCATAAAACCACTCATATACGGTCCTGGCTTAATTGCATAAGAGGGCTGCTAAGGCAAGCCTCTGGGGATCCAGAAGAAAAAAGTAAACGACTTTACACGGAGTCCTGTTAGAATGTCCATGAGAAAATGGAGAGGGAGGGAGGGAGAAGGAAGAGGATTAAATTAGAATGATACGCGATTCACCCGAAAAGAACTAAGCCCACTATTAACCAGAGAAGTTCCACTATAACAAGAAAAGAGTTCAATGATACGGGATCACCCAGCTTCGTTCACCACCATACTCTGTTAAGCAGGACTTAAAGAAGACTAAATATCAACAACATAAATTCTCACTCAAAACTGTAGGAAAATTCTTGACCAAGCATAAAGAAAACTCTCCAATACATAGACTCTCATAGAACCTGCTCTTGATAGGATTTCTAGACCATAACAATCCTGTAGAACCCAAATATACTGAAATTTGATACCAAACAATACAAACAAGTAGAATAGCTGACACTTCGACAATGCAGAGAACTGAAGTCATTAGCCAACCCCTCCTCTTTGGATAAATTTTGTTAACAGAGCATAAAGTTGTTGACTACTTCACAAAAATATACAGCTTCCTTTCAGAGGTTCTCTAATTTTTTGAGTTTACATGTGTATAGATTGCTGATTTGGGCTGCTTCCTTCGGTTCCTGTTCTGTTAAGGGAACAGTGCAGTTTGATATAATACTTTGGATATGAAAAGTACGAAAAAAAATCAGAATATTGGTACATTGCAGAGAAGAGGCAGAAACCAATACGAAAATAATAAATAGATACATATAGCTTATAATAGAGTATATGTAATATGCATGCGCGCCAGGGGCGGATCTATATACAGTCCAGGTGGGGCCACGGCCCCCCAAAAATTTTGGAAAAATAAGATAGGGTGGTTTCTGTAAAACCTCCTCCCTTAAAAATTAAAATATTTTCATTCTACATAATTTTTGTCTTCCTCTTTTGAAATATTTTGGAGATATTGGCGTTGGCTATTCTACTCGTTTTGTTTGGGTTGTGATGTATCTCTTGTGAATAAAATTGCATTAAGAAAACTTTTCGTCTATCTTTTGTATGCCCCCCCCTCAAGAACTAAAATCCTGGATCCGCCCCTGGTGCGCGCTCGCATGCGTGTGTGTTGAAAGAGAGAGGACAGAGAGGGAGATATTTTCAGGTGCGTAAATGCAAAAGTCATTTTTCAGTTTTTTTTTTCTTTTTTCTTTTTCTTTTTTTGAAAACTTATACGTTTATCAGGTTGCAAGTGAAATTTAGAACCCATTTAATCAAATTCATAAAAACAAATATTCATGGATTTATGTTCCAAATTCAACCAGTTAGCTGACAAATGTACCACTTCCTCCTAAAACTTCTGTCCTAATTAGTGGCGCACAAATTAGGAGGGATTAGGTTTGGTTAGGGAATATGGGGAATATTGTTTTTATTCATATTCTGGCAAAAATTGAAAGAAGATAGGTTGAAGGCTTTACACCCTCATGATGGATAAAGACATGATAAGGATTCATGCGTTATGATTCCACACCTAACAATTACCACCCGCTGGCCTTTTTTCAAATTAATAATCAATTATCAACTAAAGAATAAAACACAAGGATAAGTATTTGTAGGTTCAAAGGACCAAAATTTACATAGAATAAAATTTGTAATAATAACTAAATAAGAGTTGTAAAACAAACTAAAATTCTTAATCAATCACTTGCCATATACAGATAGGCTAAAAAAGAATTTTTACTAAAATCAAGCACAAGACATTTTTTCTGAAATAAAGTGCACAATCATAATCAAACTAAATTTCCTTTGCTCATAAGTAATCAAGAATAAATTATGATTGATATATAAAGATTACCAGACCTAGAATATACATTCCAAAATAATTGCATCCACAACTTCGTCATAGGTTTCCATTTTAGATAACAAAAACTAAAGACGTAATCAACTGCAAGCTTATAGATCTCCTTTGCAGCTTCACAATGGTTATTACTTATTAGCAATGAATGGATCTCTTAATTATGGTTATGGCTGTTTTCCTGCAGCTGTGTTCCGAGTTTTGACTTTCTTGTCTTTCATTCGTGATCTCTTTTCATCAAATATATCCACTATCCCACCACCTTGTTTTACATCATTAATCCACTGGTGAAAATCCAAGATGTTACAGATCTGTCCTCTTACAGTTTCAAGCAATGGTAAACTTTTGTGTTTCTTTATTTTCCCATCTACAGATAGATTCAATCAACTCTGCTGGGTATTGAGAGATTGGAAGATATCTGATTTCTCTTTCATATTAATCAAGAGATCAGATTCCTTCTCAGAGTTCTTGAGAAGCAGCATCAGCTTGAGATGATGTTAAGACTCTCGAGAGGGAGCTGGTAAGGGAAGACAAGTTACATTTTGGGGATGGGTTCAGGTTTTTGGGCTATGCCATCCAGACACAGAAACATCAGCATTTCTTGAAGGGTAGCCTAGGTTATTGAGCGTGTGAGGACAAATTACACTACATAATTCAAGAATGTCGAACTATTAGAAACCTATTCAACGTGCTGATTTGTCCTCCACAGTTGCAAATGGAGAAAATAAGAGGGAAATCATAGAATAGTTCCCTCTTCTCACCGTCTTACTATCCCTTAAGCAGTAAATGGAAATCTCCCTAGGCTCGAAAAGAAAAGAAGATTAAAATACCTAATGTAAATTGGATCTTGTTAAGAAATCAACTATACATGATTAACTGTGTCCAAAAAATTGTTTAGAGGAAATGTTAGATTGAGACTCAAGTATCCTAGGGTTTAACTAGGGCAGACAGTAGAAGGGTCTAGGGCAGACAGTAGAAGGATTAGGACTGGTTTCACGTACTACTTGGTTCAAGGACTATGCCGCAACGAGTAAATTCACAAAACTACCAGGTACTGCTAGTAGTTCTCACGAAAAAGCATAACTAGTTTTATTAGCAATATACCATAAACTTTCACATCAGGGAGAAAATACCACACACTATCAAAAAACTGTTGAGGATTAAAGTCCTGAAACTACCATAAATTTTCAAATAAAGTTACTAAACTACCATGAACTTTACATAATTGTCAGTATGGACTTTCAAATATTATCGTAAAACTATCATATAATTTGATGAAATTTTGAAATATCTTCTGCTGATTTGAAATTTTGTGGTAATCTTCTCTAATAAAATACTTTTCAAAACCAACAAATAATTCATGGTATTTTTTGAAATTTATCCTTTATGTAAAAGAAACATCTAGAACACACTGCAAAAACATCCTCACTTGTCGTGCCCTCTTCTATAGACAACAAAAAATTGGATAAATCTATAAATCCTTTTCAGTAACTGTTCAGTGTCGTATTGTTCTTTATTAGAGTGGTAGTAAGATAGAGTCGGTTATCAAGATTCTTACTTTTTATGTTGCATTCACTTATTTAAACGGCCAAGAGAAAGCATATAGCATCGTATGAATTTGTGATGGGTTTCCCAGGGCTACCTAAAATACCATGGTATTTTATTAATATTTTATTCTTATGTGTTTCTCGCATGACTAATATACTGCAAGTAGTGATAGTATATAAGTAATTTTGGTACTGAACGTCGAAATTTGTGGTAATTTTAGAGAATTTATACATAATATGGTCTGTAAGTTGCTTATAATTGATTCCATATTGACTTGGTCCACTGAAACAAATAACTAAATTTATGAGAAAACTTGTAAACTGAACTTTAAGTAACCTATATTCATCTATTAGAATTTAGTTTTTACCATATGGTAACGAGAATTTGACATGATTTTAATTGAATAGTCATGATTTTTGTTAAATGTATATGATTTTAGATATAAAATCCAAGAAAATAGATATCAAAATCTTCACCTCCCTCTTGTTAGAATTTTAGAATTCACAATGACATAGATTCATTCTTTTCACTTTTATGCCTGCTAGAAAAAGAGTCATTTGTAGCACTATTATTTATTGTAAAATCGTTCATTCAGTTTTTCTTTAATGCCCACTGAAAAAAGAGAAACTTGTACGGGTAGTATTTAATATGTACTCCATCTTACTTAATGATAATATGTTTGCGTGTTGTAACATAAAAATATAAGGATATGTTCCTGATGGAAAATAAGAGGAAGTATCAAAGAAGATCATATTGTTTAGACTCTTACAATTGTTTAGACAAAATTATTTGTAATTATTCATATATTGGCCTAGGGGGTGATGAAAGAACTCAAAACTCACTTTTGTTTCCGCTATTCATTTTCATAAATTTTTAAGATACAAAATTTGTTACTGTTTTTATACGTGTCAGTCCATATTGTTTAGCATCCTCTTTCTTTTCATTTACATTACATTATTAATCACTGTCCAAATCAATCAAGCACTTGTAGTTAGTGTCATATATGGTATGTTCTGAATCACCATAAATTTTATCAGTACTCTAGAAAAATCCATAAATTTTATCAGTACTCTAGAAAAATCCTAACAAATGTCCTTTAATTCAGGCTCAGAATCATCAACTGACCTAAATTTTGGTGATTCTGAGAACTGGAGATTTTGTTTATCCAATAAAAGATTAAAGGTGCAGTGGTTGTGTTGAGCAATGGAAATATGGAATAATCCTTGACAGGCTTTCTGTAGAAAACCTAGCTGCAGAGAATGGGATGGAAGCTGTCAACTTTTTTCTTGCAGAAGAGAAGTTGAGCATCTTCTCATCGTCAAGCACTTGCCAATAATTGATGCATTTTATCTTTTAATTATCTCAAACTTTACGTTCAATTTTGATATCTATGCAACTGTTTAGAGAGTTATGGTTGTTAGGCAACTGTACAATATATTCCAAGAAATATCTTTATGTATTATAACACAGTCATTTACATTATCACTATGTCAAGAAGATAATATATTATGTTTACACACTTGACTAAATTGAACGTATTCATCATCCTTTTGGCCTCTTGTAACCATTAGCTATAAAATAGAATCCATGATTAGAGACCTATTAGGGAAATATGTTAATTGTTGAACATCATCTGCAACAAAAGTGAGAAATGGAGTAAGATATAGACATATGTTTACGTTACTCTACCTAGGCAACTATTTAGTCATAGAAAACCTAGTGAAATTAGTCTCCATGCTCCAGTAAGGCACAATCATCTTTTGGAGGTCATGAAATCATCGGAACAAAGTTATGAAAAGAGTTTGAATAGTTTATAATGTTGCAAAGTACTGTAAGTTTAAATAAAGTGGCTTTTTCAATAACCTTTATGTAAGTGGGTCTCATACGATCTTCTAAAAATACTGACATCAATAATCAGAGATTGATATTGTCTCAACAAAAGCTACTTGTTATTTATAATATCTATATAGAATTAAACACAATGGACCTGTTATTAGCTCTATGATGCGCATGAACCGCCTTTCCATGTTTTCTAAAGCCAAATTTTCAGTTATTCCATGAGTAAGTAAGATGATTGGTGAACTGCGCAGCAGATACTGAGGCATTTCATCAAGCACCCAGATGGCACAAACATGACAACACAACTTCTTCTTAAATAAAAAAAAGGACAATTTTTATAACAAATAATTCAACAATAAAAAGGTACGGCCTTTGTGATGCTAAACTCAAAATTCTTTCTTAAATTAGAAGTACGAGAGATCAAGAACCTGAGGAACTCAACAGAAGAGAACCCAGCGTGCCCATCAAAAACCGCGGCAAAAGCGAACCCATCAAGCCCATCCGATCGAAGAACCACGTCATCCTCCATCTCCGACCTCCGTCCCTGCACGCTGCTCGATCCCCACCGCACTCCAGACACGCCGCCGGCGAGAGACGAAGGTACGTCGACGGCGATCGCCGAGCACTGCCTCGGCCTCGTCCTTCGAGTTTGAATAGTTTATAATGTTGCAAAGTACTGTAAGTTTAAATAAAGTGGCTTTTTCAATAACCTTTATGTAAGTGGGTCTCATACGATCTTCTAAAAATACTGACATCAATAATCAGAGATTGATATTGTCTCAACAAAAGCTACTTGTTATTTATAATATCTATATAGAATTAAACACAATGGACCTGTTATTAGCTCTATGATGCGCATGAACCGCCTTTCCATGTTTTCTAAAGCCAAATTTTCAGTTATTCCATGAGTAAGTAAGATGATTGGTGAACTGCGCAGCAGATACTGAGGCATTTCATCAAGCACCCAGATGGCACAAACATGACAACACAACTTCTTCTTAAATAAAAAAAAGGACAATTTTTATAACAAATAATTCAACAATAAAAAGGTACGGCCTTTGTGATGCTAAACTCAAAATTCTTTCTTAAATTAGAAGTACGAGAGATCAAGAACCTGAGGAACTCAACAGAAGAGAACCCAGCGTGCCCATCAAAAACCGCGGCAAAAGCGAACCCATCAAGCCCATCCGATCGAAGAACCACGTCATCCTCCATCTCCGACCTCCGTCCCTGCACGCTGCTCGATCCCCACCGCACTCCAGACACGCCGCCGGCGAGAGACGAAGGTACGTCGACGGCGATCGCCGAGCACTGCCTCGGCCTCGTCCTTCGAGTTCTCACGCTGGTGATTCCTCCTCCTAGGTTGGGGAGTGATCTCTGCAGCTGCGGGCTCAGCAGCGCCGCTGCCATTGGGGGTGGTGATGGCGGGAAAGTGGGAGGAGAATGGAGATTTTTGTTTGCGGGGTTCGATTGGATTTTGAGGAGGAGATAAGGTGAGAGGGAAAGGGAAGTGGTGTTGGCCTCAGGATTATTTGTACGGTTGGATTTTGTTGATAGGAATAATGATTGTCAGGGGAGGGACAGGATTCGTCCGGTTGAAAATTTTGCATGGATTTTAAATATTTGCAGAAAGTAACAATGTGGCTTACGCCAAAGAGAGGAACTAGAGGCACACTCTCCACTATATCTCCAACCACACCTCCCCTCCTACTACAGTGCATCGGGATCCACTTGAGATTTAAATTTTAAATCTTAAGCGGACCCGGTACACTGTAGCAAGAGGGGGAGGTGTGGTGGAGATTGTGCATCTATCATTTTTCTACACCAAAATAACTTAGTAATAGTAAATATTAGTTATAGTAAATTCTAGGTTATCATACTTCCTTTAAGGGCCCATTTGGTTCGTGTTTTGAGTCGTGGAAATGTTTTTCTCCTCCTGACACCCGCTTCACATCGACAAAACCTATTCTAAGGTTTTCGTTTCCCAGCTTTGGTTCGCTTTTCCCCCTCGTCCCTCCAGCCGCGGAAATCCCCTCCACATCAGACTTTTTTCTTCGCCTCATTTCCTTCGAAAACGAGAGGAAATCCCCCACGATCTGTACTATTGTCAGATCTCGGGGTTTTGGGGGGAAACGGAGCTGAGGGCTAGGGTCACCTCCTCTTTCCCTCGTTTTTTCACTCTTCGCGCCTTGGTTTCTCTTCGTGGCTTACGGGAGTTCTATTCTGTTGATTTTGTGTTTGATTTCCATAAAAGAAGGCCCTAGTTCCTATTTATTGGTGTTTTTGCTGAATTTTGCTAAAAAGTCAGTGCCTTTATTAGGAAAAATTTTGGGTTTTTTGCCGACTTTGATCTTCCTGGAAATTGATTTCAGACCTAATGTATGATTCTCAACTCAGAATTGATTTGTTAAAAATTTTGTATGATTTGAATTATTATGATGAAATTTTGTATTTTCTATAGTTATCTAAAATTAACAGAAATTTATCTAAAAATATAATTATAATTAACTAAAAATATTATTGTAATTAACTAAAAATATTACTATAATTAACTAAAAATTATATTAATTATTATAAATATAATTAAAAATATTACAGAAATAAACTGAGAATTATCTTAAATGGTCTTAAAGTAACTGAAAATATTAACTGAAAATTAACTTTAGATCTTGTTATGCGTCATTTAAGTTTTGATTATTGACATTGCATATGAATGCTTGGTAGGTATATTAATTATTTCAATTTGATTTTTGCATCGTAGATGGATGGTGATGGGGATTGTACTGATGAACAAAGTGTTGTTAATGTGTTGATTTTTGCATCGTAGATGGATGGTGATGGGGATTGTACTGATGAACAAAGTGTTGTTAATGTGGTTCTATTTGAGCTCATGTTTTGTGGATGCTCTGTTGTTCAACTTCTATTTGAGCTCATGTTTGTGCACACCAGTTTTCCTGATTCTCTGGTTTGTGCTATGTTTTGTGCACATATGACATCTTCTCTTTTGCTCAAGTTCTATTTGAGCTCATGTTTTGTGGATGCTCTGTTGTTCAACTTCTATTTGAGCTCATGTTTGTGCACACCAGTTTTCCTGATGCTCTAGTTTGTGCTATGTTTTGTGCACATATGACATCTTCTCTTTTGCTCAAGTTCTATTTGAGCTCATGTTTTGTGGATGCTCTGTTGTTCAACTTCTATATGAGCTCATGTTTGTGCACACCAGTTTTCCTGATGCTCTGGTTTGTGCTATGTTTGTGTTCAGTCACTTGGAGTTCTATTTGTGTTTAGATTTTTCACACTGTTTGTTGATTATGATCTTGTTTGTGGGTGTTCAATTTAGGCTATAATGATTGTTAATTTTTTTGAGATTAGCAACCTACAATATCTATTGATATTGTACTGGATGGCTAACAATGATGATATTGAACATGTTCTGAGCCCACAGCCATAATTCGAATATACATGTGGCTGATTTATTTGACGTGATGTCAAGAAATATTTTCAAATGATTTTTTGCACATAAAGTTCAACATGCATAAATTATCAGGTTCGATGCGATTTGCTATGTTATATACATATTTATGGTTATTCAGGTCGTTTATATGTTTTTATAGGTTTCAGAAGATTTTTTGGCTAATTCAGGTATGTATTTCATAAATTTATAAATAATCGGGTTATTACAGGTCTTGTTTATTTTTTCTTGGAAAACAAGTTTTGTGTGATTATTTTCATCTCAAACAGGTATATTTCAGGTCAAATCAGGTACGCAGTTCATATTACAGTAGGTTTCATATGATTTCAGGTTTCGTATGATTTCATTAATACAAACAGAAATTTATAATTCATTCAGGATATTATTATTTGTTCATGATACATTCGCACTTTTATATGATTAAGATTACATCTCATAACTAGCACAAATAATTTTTGTCTATAGTGGGGGGTAATCTTATCATGGTGACTCTAAACACTTTTTCCTACACGCTTCAAAACCAACCAAACACAATAAAAGTGGGAAATGTCAAATTAACAAAAGTTTTTCCTTTTTTTCTCATGCAAACCAAACACAAGAAAAATAAATACATTGGTTTCCCACTATTTTTTTGTGCGAACCAAACCAAAACAATTTATTTCTTGAAAAATTTTGGAAAACTAAAAACTTGTGTTTCTTTACATGGAATTATATTTCCCTATATCTAGGAAACAAACCAAACAGCCCCTAAAAGTACGAGATCGGAAAAAACTTTCTATGATCAATATTATCCTTAACTTTTTTTGAATATTACAATGTTATCCTAATCTATTCTAATTATCATATCTTATTTGAATTAGTAACTAAATGATTTATTCTATTCATAATGAGACTTAACATGTTATTGGATAAAAGAGATACGTTTCATATAATTTAAATTCTTTACTTATATTAGTTTGTACAAAAATCTAAAAATATATGCTAGCCAACACCTAAAAAAATTTGAACTTTGTAAAAAATATTCTCTAAGTTTTTTAAATTGCAAAAACTCTCCTACAAATTACAAATTTTTATTAAAGCATCTTAAAAATTTTAAATTTTACTTATTTTAATTCAGTGAGAAATTTAAAAAAAAACATATGCTAGCTAGAAATTGAAAGTTTTTTAACTTCGGAGAAAATATCTTATAAGTTTTAAAATTGTAAAACAACCCTAAAAATTCAAAATTTATAAAAAATACCTTAAAAATTTTAAATCTATAAACACACTAAATGTTAGACCCTAGAGGGGGTGATTAGGGTCTTATGCTAATCTAATCCGATTTTATGCCAATTAAATCTTATTAACAAGTTATCCTAGCAAGTATGAAATACAATAATATATATGAGCTAGGATAAGCAATATGAACAATAAGATATATCCTAACAAAGAGATATAGGTAATGTATGTGCAAGGATATATAAACAACACAAGGGTAAATAATCTAAACTAGATAGTGGACAAACTAAATAGTGAGACAATGGCGAAATGAGCAATGAGTACAAATAAGAATAAACGCCAAGGAACACACAAAACACAATCAAATGATCATGGAGTTCGGACCTTCCGTCCTAAGTCTCCGCTCCCCACTCCCGGGGAGAAATCCACTATCACAACCGGGTTTTCTACGTTCACCCGAATAACGTTTACACTACACAATACGGTTTTCTAGTTTACCGAAAACTATACAACTAACACACTCTTGTAATCCCACTCTACACCCTCTCAAGTGTTGAACTAGACGTGTCTTCCTCAAGTGCTCGGATACAACCTCTCCCTAGGTTCGTCAACCGACGCCACTCCTCTTGGGACGATCCTCAACTCTCGCCACACACTTCTCTATGTGTACAAGTGTATTACAAAGTGAATCTCACAATAAGCACAATTACAATAAATGATTGTTCTCTAATATGGATGAGAACACAATGAAAGCCCACACTTAATTGTTACAACTCTTACCAACCCAAATATACTATGTATGTAAATACAATAAGCTCATGTGGGTGTGTATAAACAATGAGTGAAACAAAATCAACTAAACTCAAATGTAAAAACTAGCTTAATAGAATTGATAATCAACAAGTAATTATGAATAAAAGCTAGAATTGAGTTTAGGAAAACTTCTCTAGATGATAAGAGAGAGAGAGATAGATTGAAGCTTAATGAATTGATCTCCACTTCCTCTTATGAAATTCTTCACAAAACAAAGCCTTAAACAAACTTAAAACAAAACTTAAACTCTTTTAAAACTTATTTAAAACATTTCTTGGATTGGGTTGAGAACTGAGATCAAGAGAGTATTTATAGCCTCCCAAAAACTCAGCCAAGAACCCCAAATAAAAGACCAAAAACCCCCCAACGAATCAGAAATATGATTCTGTACCAAATATGACCGTTGGGCGATCGGCGGTCGACCGCGACGGACAACAGGAAAAGCTCCAGAGACTTCGGCGGTCGACCGTGGCGGTCGACCGTGAGAAATCTCGAGCTCACGGTCGACCGCGACGGTCGACCGTGAAAGTCTCTGCTGCTCACTGACGAATGAACTCAGGCGCGGTCGACCATGGCAGTCAACCGTGAACTGATATATGAAATTACAGGTTTTGAAAACCGTTTGCTGATTTTAAAATACTGTTTAAAATATCAAATAAATTCTAAAAAATATAAAACTTTAGGTAATGATTATAGACATGATAATAAACATGCTACAATGACTGGTTTGCAAAAAGGACTTTCCAAATGTAAAATATCATTATTTTGTAAGGATGTCCAAAACATAGAAATGTAAACATATGAATTTTGACATTTTGCCTAAACCATATTTTGAAACTTTACAAAATAATTTTATAGACTTGAAGAAAGATGTAAACTATTGTTATGAAGTCTATAAATAATGAATGTAGTATTTTATCAAAATACACATATAATGCACTAAAACATGATTTTATTGAACTAAATAAAATTGATATTGATGAAATCATATATATGCATATAAGTATGAAACTAAAATATGTTTTCTAATTATATTTAATTGTTTCATAGTAAAACTTGAAAACTATCAAACCAAAACATATATGTATATATATAACTATATATATACATGGAAACCAATAAATGTGTGTGTATAATATTGAGCTTAAAGTACTAACACACATAATATAAACCTAAACTAACTATTACCCAAGCTTGATCTTGATCTTCATTGTAGCTCAACTTGGTAAACTTGGATGAAGCTTGTAATTGTATCTTTAACTTGGTAGCAAGGCTTCACTCCACAATTCCGCCAACCTCCATTTGATATGACCGTGAATGCTCGATTCTATCCATCCTCCAACACGTTGTTTGCCTAGAATAAATACGAAAACACAAACACTAGACAAACAACATTAGATGTAAATTATTTGCCAAATCACCACCAAAATAAGAAGGCCAACACTAAAAACCTACAAATAACACAAACAACCCCCAAAAATTTATGGAATTTATAATACACACTCTAAACTTTTACAAATTGTAAAATAAAACCCTCAAATTTATAAAATTCATAAAAATCCTAATAATTTCTAACCTAACAGTACATGCATTAAAAATATAGAAATTATAAATATCACATACATAATTTAAAATTAATAGAAAACACCCTTAAAGTTTTAAAAATTACAAAACAAACCTTTAAAATTCAAAAGTCATAAAAAACACCCTGAGAATTTGAAATTCATTAGTAAATTGAAAGTATATAAATTATTAATAGTCTATAAACAATTTACAATCTGTTGAAAATGCCTATAAGTTTAAAAAAACTATTAAAAGCCTATAAAATTCATAATTTACAAAAAATACCATGAGAATTTCTAATCTATAGAAATTAAAATGAATATGCAAAATTACTAACAACCCCTAGAAAATTAAAATTTTATAAAAAATATCATACACCTTTTAAAAGTATAGGTTTAGGAAAAACCTTTCATGGTAATATTACCCATAACTTCTTTTTTTTTAAAATATAACTAATTACAAATCTATTAAATTTAAAATTTATAAAAAAACACCCTTAAAGTTTAGTACATTTCAAAATACCCCTCCTAAGTTTAAAAATTTTCAATGATTTTTTATAATTCCTTGGTTTTAATGTAAATTTAATGTATTTATAAATTATAAAATTTTAGGGTGTTTTTTATAATTTTTAACACTTTTGAGGGTGTTTATTTTATAGTTTTCTAAATTTTTATTGTGTTTTTAGTGTAATGCAAAAATACATCAATTAATGATGATATTAAAGAGTAAGTCGTTCTTAAGATTATTAGACCATAGTTAAGTATGCACATCACTATTCTTAGGCAGTATAGTTTATATATGTAAAAAATTTTAGACAATATATATAATGGTTAAAAAGATTTTGATTTAATATACTATTTTTTTATAAATTATATTTAATGTGAACTCACCATGTAATTTTGAATGTGGTCATCATAATTTTAGTATGTTTGATTGATTGACTATATATGCATATAGATCGTAGATTACTATATTTTCTCACATGAGCTAATATTTTATGCTTAATAATTTAAATTATTACTTTTAAATTTAATATAAAGAGAAGCTTGAATAATATTTATTTATTTATTTACCTACAGCATAATACAATGTCAATTCCTATTTTTTGCTAGAGATTTATTCCATAGTTATGCGTATCAAATCAATAACTAAAATAATAATTATTTATGCTTAAATTAGGATAATTGTAGTTGGTCACTCACTATGAAATTTTTATGAAGATACATATCTTGCTTTCATAGCTATATGCACTGCCCACATATATTTTATAAATTAGTTCTTCATTTGACATATTAAATTACTTTTTCTTTGTAGAAATTTCTTCCTTGACTTTTAGACCGTGTAATCACCATATTATCATTCTAGCGTAGAAAGGACGTCATTTTAAATAGCTTCAAGCTAATGTTTGAGTTGAACTGAAGTGTATATATATATATATATATATATATATATATATATATATATATATATAATTGCTACTATGTGTATATATATATATTTTAAATCATGTCAACACTTTTTAAATAGAAGAGAATATTCTAACTGCTAATATTATAAAAAGTAAATATAGCCAATTGAGTGATTAGTAAAAGAGAACTTACATCAGAAAAGTGTGAATAATAAGATAAAGAGGAAATATAATGATATGGCCGACAATAGTATAAGTAGCAAACTAAAATGTATAGTTAACATAATTTGTGGAGCTCAACTACTAGCTATAAACATCGAGGTTTTCATATATATATTTTATAATTTATTAAAGGGTCATATAATCTTATATAATAAAATTGATTTAGTACTGAATAATAATATCGTTATTAGAAAAAATTCTTCATGAACCAATATGTTCATTATGATATATAATTAAGCTATGGACTCCGAATTCTTGCATCTTTATAGAGCCAAAAATTTTGAATACAAACCTCTAACATAGTGCTCTCACAATAGCAAAATCCACTTAGAAAATATGGATATTCCAGATGAGTCATGTGTTCTATATACAATACAATTGCCCTAAGCAAGTGAGTTATGATAAGTATTTTTCATTCACATCAGTTGGGGTGAGATTTGATAGGGACCTTGCATCAAAGAAAAAAAATTATATTTAGAACACATGGCGAAATATATCATAATCTCTCTGCTCTAATTTCGCAAGGAAAAAATTCTTCATACTTTCAATTTTACTTCTATGATACAGAGAATGAGCTATAAAATTAAATGAGAATATTAGATAACATAAATATGAATATAACAACAACTAAAAGTTAACGTGAATACAAGTCAAACCACAACTAAAAGTTTAATGGACATATTGCAAGTAAATTCATATAAAAAAATTCTTTACGAATTATATGATCACCCATCTTTTGAAGACTTCAAGATACTAATAAATAGAGTTGTTGTACTAGATTAATGTGTTTATAACTCACAAATAGCAGATCACGTGGTCACAGTTTGGGTTAAAGAAAACAATGACAATATTTTATTTGAGAGATGAATCATTGAGTTGATGATCAATCTCACAAAACACTTTGTTCTCTTTTTTTATTTTTACTATATTTTTATCAATTTAAATAATCATGATATTCAACCACGTACGTGTAACATCTTAACTAGTCATTAAAAAATCTAGGTTAGTGTCAACTGTCAAGACATGAGATTAGATTTAGAATATGAAGGACCCCTGAACAATTATTATAAGCGGTTTTTGCATATATACCCTTCACATCCTCCATATTTGCAAAGTTACCCTCCTAATCCGCTGACTTCGAAAATTTTACCCTCAGTTATTCTGTTAGGGAGTATATACTCTTGTTCTCTCAAACATTATAAAATAATTAATTTATCCTTTTACAAATTAATTATTTCCTAACGGTAACTTAATTAACTGAAGAGACGAGTTCATCTGCATGCCCCCATTGAAAGAATATTCTCCTGAATGAAAGTGTAGTGTACGTTCAAATGAGTTAGTGAACGTATGGGATTTGTTAGTATTGTTGTCTACAATGTGCTCGTGGATCGCGGATATGTATGGGTGAAGTCAGTGCATATGATACGTGCCTGGGGATGATGCGTTAAAATTATTCTTAAATAAAATTGTCCAATCTATAAGTTCTCTTAAATATACCCCTCTAACTTAAAAGTTATTAACTTAATTCTTAATTAACTAAGTTACATTAATATTGCTAGCTTTTTCCTGATGCTTTTTAGATAGTTACACTTGATACCTACAATATATTGTAATAGTTACTCTCATTATAATCATCTAATAGGGTAAATAACACTAAAACCTTATGAACTTCCAGCCCATATAAACTTTTAAAATTATATTATACTAAATCCCTAATGACTTTTCTATTCCAAAGAAGACTCCTAATAACTTTCTAAATTTTGCAAATAACCCCTATAAATTAGAACCAGAAAATGGCATAAAAATGTATTTTAAAAATTATTGAGGGTTTGGTGTAATTTATCTAAAAGATATTGAGGCTTTTCTACAAAAGTTATTAGGGGTTTAGTGTGATTTTGAAAGTTTATAGGGTCTATTTCCCACAAAATGCTAAAAGTTCATGGGAGTTTACTGTAATTTACCTTATTTAATATTATAGTTTTTAGTTCAAGTAATACTATTAAATAACTATACTGTCTATATACTATAAAATATTTATCTTATTTAATTTTTATAATTATGCTCTTAAAAAATTTAGTACTAAAATATTTTATAAATTTTTATTATAATATCATTAACAATTAATAGTACTGTTATTCACATTAACTATTCTTTTTGTAAAAAGATTAGTTTTCAATCATTACCAAGTATAGATTATTCAGTACCAGATAATAATCTTTGAGAAATACTCTTAAAATATTATTAAATTATTTATTTAATTTATTTAATAATATAATAATAAATAAATAGTGTAAGTCATAATTTATGTGATATTATTAAAATAATTACATTATTTATGTGATTCAAGATTTATTCTATTTATTTTATTGCTTATTGAATTATAGTACAATTCTTAATAATATTTAATAATATATTATTCTATTTATACTTTTTAAATATATTTTATTATAATTCATAAATAATAATTTAATTGGTTACCATTAATAATTGTGTATACTTATGTTTTCGGAGAAAGTTGCCTTCATTGTAGAATTCATTATAATATGGATTGCTTACAAAGAATTCAAAATATTCAATAAAAAAAATGAAAGATTACAACTTTTCGAAAATAACGCAAGATCCGTTCGTCGTTTCTTACTTGCGTGGGTCTTTAGCCGGTGACGGGGATGTCGATATCCGTGGACTACCTGACAGTCAGATCAGATCCAGAACTCCGTCGATTCGCGAGGGAATCTAGAAGCAGAAGCGCTTATCTCGATAACGGTGAGATAATTGCTCTTCTTAGAATTATCACAACGGGATAATCCTAAGGATCGGATGCGGGCGGTGTAGATCTGAAGAAGTTTTCTCTCCTGTGTTGAAGAACTCGATCAATCTTCGATCCGGCAGGGCTTCGCCAATTCTCCAAAAATCCAGATCTAAAAAAATGAGGCTCTGAGGCTTGTATTTATAGGCACGGGACGAAATCAAGTTGGAGACACCCTTGGGTGTCTCAACTTGGGCCGAGACACCCTAGGGTGTCTCGGCCTTGGCCGAGACACCTTGGGGTGTCTCGTTTGGGCCGAGACACCTCGGGGTGTCTCAATTTAGGCTGAGACGCTTTTTTTTGCACATTCGTCCGTTTCCGCCGTAACTTCTTCATCCGAACTCGGATTTGAGCGATCCAAAGTGCGTTGGAAAGCCGACGAGGAGTTCTATAAGCTCCAATGATTATATCATCAGTTGAACAAATGAGACACGAAGGGTATTTCGCCGTTTGTGAACGATACGAGGTTCCCGATCAGTTCGTGTCTTTGTTATTCTGAAATTCCGTTGGTTTACGTAGTTCGTCGATTCACTTCAAGCGTTCACCAACATCAATCAAACTTCTGTGAACCAAATAGTGATGTTCATCGTTGTTTCTTAGCACTGAGCTGTTCGTAGAGACCTATAGGTAATTTTTGATGCCTACAGATACCCCCTCCAAAGCGTTCCAGACTCGTTTCTTTTATAGAAGAGGCTGGAATACTTTGGATATGATTGGTCCAGCCTTTGATCGGTGTAAAGGACCTGTGATTAGCTTCAATTCTTAACTCCTTCAATTTTCAATCCATTCGATGCTTTGACGAATAGCTAAAGTTCTTTCGGCGTCGCGTTTATCGCCTGACCGTCGTCAAAGTCTCAAATCTAAAACTGATGAGTTAAGTTTGGCTCGTGTCGTCGAATTGACTTTGAACTGACTACCTCCGTCATGATATATTGACTCACGTTGACTTTTTAATCGCAACGCGTCGACTGGCGTTGACCTAGGGTTACGCGTTGACCGGCGTTGACCCTAGGGTTTCGAACATCGAACGTTGACTTTTTGATCGCAACGCGTTGACTGGCGTTGATCTAGGGTTACGCGTTGACCGGCGTTGACCCTAGGGTTTTGAACGTCGAACGTTGACTTTTTGATCGCAATGCGATGACTGGCGTTTACCTAGGGTTACGCGTTGACCTAGGGTTACGCGTTGACCTGTGTTGACCCTAGGGTTTTGAACGTCGAACGTTGACTTCTTGATCGCAACGTGTTGACTAGCGTTGACCTAGGGTTACGCGTTGACCGGCGTTGACCCTAGGGTTTTGAACGTCGTATGTTGACTTTTTGATCGCAACGCGTTGACTGGCTTTGGCCTAGGGTTACGCGTTGACCGGCGTTGACCCTGGGGTTTTGAACGTCGAACGTTGACTTTTTTATCGCAATGCGTTGACTGGCGTTGACTTAGGGTTACGCGTTGACCGGCGTTGACCCTGGGGTTTTGAACGACGAATGTTGACTTCTTGGTCGCAACGCGTTGATTGGCGTTGACCTAGGGTTACGCGTTGACCGGCGTTGACCCTGGGGTTTTGAACGTCGAACGTTGACTTCTTGATCGCAACGCGTTGACTGGCGTTAACCTAGGGTTACGCGTTGACCGACGTTGACCCTGGGGTTTTGAACGTCGGACGTTGACTTTTTGATCGCAACGCGTTGACTGGCGTTGACCTAGGGTTACGCGTTGACCGGCGTTGACTCTAGGGTTTTGAACGTCGAACGTTGACTTTTTGATCGCAACACGTTGACCGGCGTTGACCTAGGGTTACGCATTGACCGGCGTTGACCCTGGGGTTTTGAACGTCGAACGTTGACTTTTTGATCGCAACGTGTTGACTGACGTTGACCTAGGGTTACGCGTTGACCGGCATTGACCCTAGGGTTTTGAACGTCGAACATTGACTTTTTATCGCAACGCGTTGACTGGCGTTGACCTAGGGTTACGCGTTGACCGGCGTTGACCCTAGGGTTTTGACCGTCGAACGTTGACTTTTTGATCGCAACACGTTGACTGGCGTTGACCTAGGGTTATGCGTTGACCGATGTTGACCCTAGGGTTTTGAACGTCGTACGTTTATTGGTGTCGATTTTCATCAAAACATCTAATTACCGACGAAAACGGGTAAAACGGGCCAAAATCGGGCTTGAAAAGGGCCTCGGGGGCTCGAACTGGGGTGTCTCAACCTTGGCCGAGACACCCTAGGGTGTCTCGGTTCAAAAACCGAGACACACCTCCTCCTCTTTTATCTTCTTTTGTATGGTACACTTTTCTTCTTTCAAATTTTCAAGAGTGGGTTCTTTTCCCCCCAAAACCCTATCTTCTTCCTCCTCTTATCCAAACACCATTGTTCTTACCCTTTAAGAGCTCCAAACCCATTAAAACTCTCTCCCTTTAAAACCCTAAAATTCGGAATTTTTGTGCTCCTCTCTTGGACTCCAAACCCATTAAAACTCTCTCCCTTTAAAACCCTAAAATTCGGAATTTTTGTGCTCCTCTCTTGGCCGAAAATTCCCTCTTCTCAAAGCTAGGGTTAAAACCCTAAAATTCGGAATTTTTGTGCTCCTCTCTTGGCCGAAAATTCCCTCTTCTCAAAGCTAGGGTTGCATAACATCTTCAAGCTCAAGACTTAATTTTGGACTTGGGTTTTCAAGCTTCTTGATTTGGGTAAGCTTCCTCTCAAAAACTCTCATTTTTTGATAAAGATTGAAACTTTATGCTTGTAATGAGGGTATGCCATGAATTTATATGCAAAGATCATAGCTTTTTGTTCTCATGGGTTGGGTTTTGTGAAAAAGATAGAATCTTGATGATGGGTTGCATGTATGGACCAAAATTTGGGGGGTTTTATGCAAGAAATGCAATATGGCCGAAATTTGGGGGCTTTTATGCAAAAAAGGACTGAAATTCGGGGTTCTTATGTAAAGGTGGACTGAAATTTGGGGTTGAAATTCCATACCCATTTGGCCAAACTTTGAGGGGTGTTTGTATGCAAAGAATCAATGTTGTTTGAGGGGTTTATTTGCAAAAAGCAACCTAAAAATTGTAGAGGGGTTTATTTGCAAAAAAAGGGTGAAATTTTAGGGCTGAAATTTCAAAAGTTTAGACCACAACCTCATGACCAAAGTTTTGAGGAGGGTATGCGGAAATTAGACCGAAAATTGTGAAGGGGTCTATTCGCAAAATTGGCTAAATTTTTACAAAAGGGTTTATTTGTAAAGTTAGCCAAAATTGTGGGATATTGGGGGTGTTAAATGAACCAATATGGTGATCATGATTCAATTCGAGCATGTCCTTGACTATAATTTAGCCTTGAACACGAGGGGTATTTTGGGTATTTCACCAAAATTTATCATGAGGGTTTACACTGCAACATGAGCTCATTGTTTTGCATGCACGAAATTTGTAGGTTTAACTAGACCTCAACTATAAAATCCTACTTATTTTATAGGATCTTAGTTAAAGTTCTTAATTTTCCTTTTAAATTTCGGGTGTTCGGATTTATGATTGTACCTGACCCGCTGATTCTCATTGCAGATTCTCCATGTCTCCACGCCGATCCCGATTTCATAGGAGTCGCTCCCTTTCGCAGCACAGCGAGAGAGAGGCTCCCGCGGCATCCTCTTCAGCGGCGTCCTCTTTCGGGGGTGAGCATTTGTACTTTCTGTATCCCTGATTGATCCCTTCGCGGGTCATTCGGGAAGAACCGACATCCTCCTTCGCGGGGACCGAGGTTTCAGGAAATTCGTGGTTCTGTTACACCCTCGTTTGGCCCCTTCGCGGGTCATTCGGGAAGAGCTGACATCCTCCTTCGCGGGGGTCGAGGTTCCGGACTTGCTTTGCTTGGCCAATTCAAGTCTTCTGGCATATTGGGGCGATTTTGTGTCGTCTTACACCTTGTAGGTCGGTGTATGTCACCATGTTGTTTACGTGATGATGCATACCATTCTTCCAGTGTAAGATATTCAAAATCGTCTCTCCAATTGCCATGTGGATAATCTTATCTCGCTCTCTTGTGAGATGGATTTAGTCCTTGTATAATTTATGGATAGTTTTCTGACTTTTACCCCTTGTTTTGTTGCAGTCGAGTTTCCAGCGGACAGTCTTCCCCCTCATGCTGTCACTGGTTGTAGTGGGGAGGTTTTCTCTTCTGTAGTCATCAGGCAGGCTATTGGTCCACTTCCTCAATTTGATGGGAATCGTTCTGATGAATCCTGCCATTTGATACGAGATGGGGGACGTCGTTCCTTACGCCAGCTGATCACGGATGCTCCTTTCACCGCAGACTCTATTTCTACTCAGGCTTTAGAGAGGCCTAGTTATCTGTTTGGAGATTCCGTTGAGGACCCGGCCAGGTTGACTTTTGATGACGAGCATTGGCTGAATAATGATGAGGGAGCTCTTCTTTATATTCCCTCCATCCCCCGTCAGTATTCCTTTACTCATTTGGAGGGGCAGGCTGTAAAACGTCGGATGTCCTGGAATCTTACAGAGGATAGCGATTGAGTTCACTGTGGATATATTTCCCATCATAAGACTCCAGGCTCCAATGGGCATCATTATATTCGCGGTCTTCGACCGGGGATTCTGGGTCTTGATATTGCACCCTCAGGCGAGGTATCAGCAGCTGCTCTTACTGTGAAGAACCACCTGGCTAAACTTGGGAGGAAGTTACCTCCACCAGAGTTCAGGTATTTTGGTTGGGCTTACTCGCAAACCAAGGGATGGTGGACACATATGACCAGTTACGTCTTGGGACGTTGGGAGAATGATCTGAGAAGCAGCGGTTTGTACGCACATATACGAGCCACTATGTATGGATTCCCGGTCAGCTGTCGCCACTTCTTAGCACTGTTAGAAACATATGTCCCCGATAATAACACGTTTCTGACTAGCGGTGGAGAGTTAGGGTTGGCTCTGCATGAGATGCACCAAGTTTCTGATCTTCCAATGGGGGATTGTCCGTACCAGGAGTATTTTCCCTCGAACCTGCAATTAGAGTGGTTGAAGAAGGATACTCCCAATATGTACGATACTCTTTGGGACCTCACATGCCATTATCATACCTCTCTGATCAAGGTTACCACTCAAGACTCTTTGGGACCTCACATGCCATTATCATACCTCTCTGATCAAGGTTACCACTCAAGCGAAAAGGAAGAGGCAGATCAGCTTGAAGCAGTTCGCTATTTATTTATTCCAGAATTTGGAGGGTAATCCAGGAGAGATCATTCGTGAATTAGATGTTTTGACACCTTCTGCCACTAATGAGTTGATGGAAAAGGCCGAAGCTTGCTCCTACATGACTGTCAGTGCTGAGGGAGCTTTTCCTGCAGGGACCAAGTTCCGGACATTCCTTTGTCATGCACAGAAGTCCATTGAGCCCAGGACCCTGCTAGCAGGCTATCTTACCCTCTGGTTGAAGAAGTGTGTCATTCCATATCAGTTTTCGGACGCCTTACCCCTTGAGGTGCTCTTCCCCGCCGTTCAGCTAGCTTATGGGAGAGAGCTTTCCCTGCTTCCAGCAATGGTTGCTGGCATCCATTGTGGGCTTAGATATTTGGTCGATGGTTTTACGCAGGTAGGCCCTGAACCGTCGATCGAGCTTGTTTCTGTAAAGGTCGAGCTTCCGTACACATACCTGATGGCGTGGCTTGTTCTTCATCGTCCTGACTTGATGTCGGCGTCTAGTACTGTTGATGTCCCCGTTCCTTTCGTGCAGCTGTTGGAAAAGAGTAGATTGTTAGACCCTAGAGGGGGGTGATTAGGGTCTTATGCTAATCTAATCCGATTAAATGCTAATTAAAATTAATTAACAAGTTATCCTAGCAAGTATGAAATACAACAATGTATATGAGCTAGGATAAGCAATATGAACAACAAGATATATCCTAACAAAGAGATATAGGCAATGTATGTGCAAGGATATATAAACTCAAGGGTAAACAATCTAAACTAGATAGTGGGCAATATAATCAACAAGCAATATACAAAGGCGATATAAGATATGAACATAAAAGAAAGTGCGCCAATGCAATCACAAACAAACAATATGATTACGGAGTTCGGTCCCCACGACCTACGTCTCCGCTCCTCACCTCGAGGAGATCTCCACTATCATAACCGGGTTTTCTACGTTCACCCGAACAACGTTTACACCTCACAATACAATCACTATGCAATCACACCTCACACACTAAGTGTTGGTCCTAGCCCGTGTCCTCCTCCTCAAGTGCTCGGTTACAACCTCTCCCTAGGCACGTCAACCGACGCCACTCCTCTTGGATTCGACCCCGTCTCTCACCACACACTTCTCTCGGTGTACAAGTGTATTACAAGTGAATCCTCACAATTAGGCTCAATACAAAGTGTTTGTTCTCTACAATGAATGAGAACGAATTATAAGCTCACTCTCTAAGTTACACAATCCCACAACCCAATTATACTATGAATGTAAATACAATAAGCTCAAATGGTTGTGTGTATAAACATAGAGAAAATAAAATCAACTAAACTCAATATGAATACTAGCTTAATAAAATGATAATCAAACAATATGAAATATAAAGCTAGATTGAGTTTAGAAAACTTCTCAATAGATGACAAGAGATGGAGGGAGAATAGTTGATTGCTCAAACTCTAATAGATGATCTCCTCAAGCTCTTGTGGAATTGAATTCTCAAACTCAAACACCCAATTGCTTAAAAGCTTCTAAACAAACATTAAACAAACTTAAACCCTTGTTTAAAACTCTTTAAACTTATTTAAAATATTTCTTGAGTACCCTTAGAAGTATGAGGGCATGGGGTATATATAGGCTCATGAAACAAGTCCAAAAACCAAGAAAAACACCCCCAAAACATTAAAATAAAAAAAAAACAGAACTAGTTGTTACTGTAGCAACGGTCGGCTGCTACAGTGCTTCGGTCGACCGGTACGGTCGGCCGAGAGGCATATGCAAAGCTGAGAAACGTCCAGAGACATTTCCGGTCGACCGGTCCGGTCGACCGGAGTTACTGTAGCAGTGCGCAGCTGTTTTGTAAAATCAATTTAAAATAGTAAATGAACTCCAAAAATTATGAAATTTTGTGGGAATGTTATAGACATGTAGAATAACATGTCAGAGAAAGAATATCTGAAAAATCATTTCCCAATTGAGAGAAATAAATATTTGAACACAAATTTACAGTTTCTGAAAAACTGTTAACATATACGATTTTGTAAAATCAATTGGGCACAGTAAATCAACTCTAAAAATAGTAAAATTTTGAGGGAAGTTTCTAAACATGTAGATAAACATGTCAGAGAAAGAAGTTTTCAAATATCACTTCCCATTTGCGAAAACTCATCTGTTTTGTAAAACATGCACGAACATGTGCACGAACGAAAACATGATTTTGTAAATTCCATTAAACATAACAAATCAATTCCAAACTTGATGAAACTTTACGAAATGTTTATAAACATGAAAACAAACATGTTACAAAAAAATATTTTCAATTTTTATTTCTAAATTGTGAAAACTCATTATTTTGCAAGTATGTCCAAAACATGAAAAGTTGATATACATGAATTTTGATGTTTTGACATAAACACAACTTTTGGAAACTTTTGTATGGCTTTATAGACTTAGGAAAAGATATAAAAACATATTATCAAGTCCATAAACCAAGAACACAATATATTTTCAAATATGATAGAATATGAAACATATGAACATATATATGAATATATATTTGTTTCATATCTAAAAAATCAAACCAAAACATATATGTATATATATAACTATATATATATACAAAAACCAAAACGTGTATGTGTGTATATAATTGAGCTTAAAGTACTAACACACATAATATAAAATCTAAACTAGATTACCCAAGCTTGATCTTGATCTTCAATAAGCTTGACTTGGTAATCTCGCGGATGAAGCTTGAACTTGATCTTTAACTTGAATTGCAAGGCTTCACCGACATTCCGCCAACAACCTCCTTTGGATATGATCGTTGAAGCTCTATTCCATCTATCCTCCAACAACGTTGTTTGTCTACAATACATAAGAATGTACAAACACTAGACAAACAACATTAGTAATAAATTGTTTGTTAAACATCATCAAAACAAGAAGGCCAACAATCTCCCCCTTTTTGATGATGACAAACAATTTACAAAAAAGGATATATGCATGAATACAAAGGAATATATAAATTATAATTCACATGCATATATGAAAGGAAATGTATACTCATAATATTTCTCCCCCTTTGACAACATCAAAAAGGGGACAAAAAGAATAAGAGAGCGAAAGCTCCCCCTAAAAAAAGGATATATGCATGAATACAAAGGAATATATAAATTATAATTCACATGCATATATGAAAGGAAATGTATACTCATAATATTTCTCCCCCTTTGACAACATCAAAAAGGGGTCAAAAGGATGAAGAGAGCTAAAGCTCCCCCTATCAAAAAGCATAGGTGAGTAAAACATATAGAAAGATATAGGGATTGCTCCCCCTATCAAAATGCCTCATGAATGTATGAAATGAAGATCATGGCAAACATATGTGAGCAAGCATAAAAGATATGCTAACAATCACTCACATTCAAGAGATAATGAGAACACATATAAATGTATCATTTAAAACAAATGTCTCATATCAAAGAACTTAAATATTATGTATAAAATAGATTTATGAAAGAATACATGAGAATCATGTAAAAAGTTTTCAAAAGAAAACAAATCACTCAAATGAAATCATAAATCAAATTTTAAGTCCAAAAGCAATGTTTGATCAACAAAGAAAACTTTCTTTGAAAAACTTGATCAAACCGTATAAAGAATACATTATAAAGCATATTTGAAATTTGAATTATCTATTTGTGCTATATAATGAATTCAAAAGAACAAATCAAAATAAGATTTTCATAGTTCAAAAATAAGATTACAAAACGTACTAGAATCATGAACTATGGATAAAAAATCTTTTAGAAGTATAAAATCATGAAGACAAAGGATTTGATCAATTAAAAATTTGTTTTCATAAACAATAGATTTTAAGACATAATTTTCAAAACCAAGAGAAGGAAAAGTAAGAACACTAAAATTCTTGGTTTAAAATTTAAATTTGTTTTGGTACCCAAGAACTCTTGGTACCAAAAGATTTAGGGACATGACCCCTACCATTAAAGCTCAAAACCTTAGGGTTATGAACCCTCTTAGGTATATGTGGTGCACTAACATGGTCAAAACAATATTCATTCAAATGACCCTTCCGATTGCAATTTGTGCAATGAAAGAGATCCATTTGTTTTTGTGGACCATTAGCTCGTGCACGGGAATCATTTGCAAATAAAGATTTTCTTTTAAGATTATTTTGCAAATGTGAAACATTATCAAAACAAAACTTTCCTAAGTGGCCAAATCTACCACAAACATTACATTTATAAACATGTGGTCTATTGGAAGCATTTGTCAAATGAGATTTTCTTTTCAAATCAAAACAATATTTGGCCAAATGACCAAAACGACCACAAAGATCACATGAGTACACATGAGCATGCATATGATGAACTTTATGAGAGTGTGCATGTGCATGTGTATGTGAGGCAGGCTATTGGTCCGCTTCCTCAGTTTGATAGAGATCGTTCCGATGAATCCTGCCATTTGATACGAGATGGGGGACGTCGTTCCTTACGCCAGCTGATCACGGATGCTCCTTTCACCGCAGACTCTATTTCTACTCAGGCTTTAGAGATGTCTATTTATCTGTTTGGAGATACCGTTGAGGATTCGGCCAGGTTGACTTTTGAGGATGAGCATTGGCTGAATAATGATGAGGGAGCTCTTCTTTATATTCCTTCCATCCCCCGTCAGCACTCCTTTTCTCACTTGAAGGGGCAGGCTGTAGAGCGTCAGATGTCCTGGAATCTTACAGAGGATAGCGATCGAGTTCACTGTGGATATATTTCTCATCATAAGACTCCAGGCTCCAATGGGCATCATTATATTTGCGGTCTTCGACCAAGGATTCTGGGTCTTGATACTGCACCCCCAGATCGTGATCTGAGAAGCAGCGGTCTGTACGCACCTATACGAGCCACTATGTATGGATTTCCGATCAGCTGTCGCCACTTCTTAGCACTGTTAGAAACATATGTTCCCGATAGTAACACGTTTCTGACTTGCGGTGGAGAGTTAGGGTTGGCTCTGCATGAGATGCACTAAGTTTCCGGTCTTCCAATGGGGGATTGTCTGTACCAGGAGTATTTTCCCTCGAACCTGCAATTAGAGTGGTTGAAGAAGGATACTCCCGATATGTACGATACTCTCTGGGACCTCACATGCCATTATCATACCTCTCTGATCAAGGTTACCACTCAAGCAAAAAGGAAGAAGCACCAGGAGTACTTTCCCTCGAACCAGCAGTTGGAGTGGTTGAAGAAGGATACTCCCGATATGTACGATACTCTTTGGGACCTCACATGCCATTATCATACCTCTCTGATCAAGGTTACCACTCAAGCAAAAAGGAAGAAGCAGATCAGCTTGAAGCAGTTCGCTGTTTATTTATTCCAGAATTTGGAGGGTAATCCAGGCGAGATCATTCGTGAATTAGACGTTTTGACACCTTCCGCCACTAATGAGTTGATGGAAAAGGCCGAAGCTTGCTCCTACACAATTGCCAGTGCTGATGGAGCTTTTCCTATAGGGACCAAGTTCCGGACATGTATATATATATAACTATATATATATACGAAGAAACCAATAAATGTGTGTGTATAGATATTGAGCTTAGAGTATATAACACACATAATATAAAATCTAAAACTACATTACCCAAGTAATCTTGATCTTCAATTAAGCTTGACTTGGTACACTTGCGGATGAAGCTTGAACTTGATCTTTAACTTGAATTGTACGTTGCTTCACTCCACAATTTCGCCAACCTCCTCTTGATATGATCGTGTAGGCTTAATTCCATCCATCCTCCAACAACGTTGTTTGTCTATAATAAATAAGAAAACACAAATACTAGACAAACAACATTAGTGGTAAATTGTTTGTTAAACATCATCAAAACAAGAAGGCCAACATAGATGGCTCGGGAAAACGTTCACTGATGTACAGCGAGAGCTTCAAATTCGTAAGAGCTGGGAGTTCTTCAAGTGTTTTCCTCACTTCTCGGGTCGTTATGATGATGTGCTGATTGATGAGGAGAAACCCAGAACTGGTCGGACTTCTCTTGACGCTGGTTGTTTCCGTTGGTTGGTGAACATCCGCGTTGGGTATCTTGTTCTTCGGGTGAAGAATCATTGTCACATAGAGCCTTACCTTCCGTGCTGTTTCGCTCGCCAGTTTGGCTACGACCAACTATATGTTGGGAATCCGAGCCGTGGTTTGAAGACTAAGGGAGGACTTATTGACGGCGTTCGGGCATGACTTTGGACTATGGTGGGCTGCACTGGAGCCTACTTTGCTCTTCCTTCATCTAAGCGTAAACCGTTGCTTATTTTCCTCAGCTGCAAGTGGTTCCTTTTCGCCAATGAGTTCTTAGACGTGAGGAGTCTTTCGGAGCTGGAGGCTGAGCATTTGGCTCAGGTCACTATCCAGGCTACTCGTAGGGCCGAGCTTTTGAAGAAGCAGAGGAAGAAGCCTACCAAACCCTCTCTTTCAAGCAGAGACAAGATAGAGGATGATGAAGAGCTCCTCCCTACTGGTGATGAGGACGAGACTTCTGAGGAGGAATACGTGAACACAGATACTAACAAAGAAGAACCTAATGCAGGTTTGTCAGACTCTTTCTTTTCAGAATTAACTGATCTGGACTTCTTTCGTTGGCGTCAACGTCATATCCTTTCTAGGTCTCAACTGGCTTTTCAAAAACCAGAGCCAAAGGTCTTATTCACTTATCCTAACAAGATGACTATTATCACCCCAGGTAGAATGAATGATGAGCATGAGTCACTCGCTTCTCGCTATGCGAGGTCCCGGCCTAGTGGCAAAGCTCCCGCACAGGTTGAGATGCGGACCAAGTTCATGCACGAGCGGCCTGTTGGCTCTGTGAGAGTTCGCACCCCGAAACGGAAGAAGACCGTTCATAAGCCCCATACTAGTCAGCGTGCTCACAGGACAGAGTTGGGAAGCACTGCTGGCGGGGAAGAGGGTAATACCCATTGTCTTTATTGCTTTAAGATGATTCGCCTTTTGGGATTCATTAAACTTAATCATATTTATGTTCTAGGAAACCATGAAGAAGGCGAACTTCCACAGGATTCCGTATTCCCTGATTCTGATCGTTTGGATAGCTTCATGCAGCAGATGTGTGATGCCATTCACGATGAGCCCATGGATGTTAACACGAACATTGATACTGAGCAGGTTAATAGTGTTGAGCCCACAATTCTATGCGAGCCCATGGATGTTAACACGAACATTGATACTGAGCAGGTTAATAGTGTTGAGCCCACAATTCTATGCTTAGGTATATCTAAATCCGATGATACCCTACTCGAGTAGCGTTTGGAAGAGTCGAGGAATTCAGGATTCATTATTTCTGTGCTTTGCTTTCTTTCAGATAACTTGAAGAATTCAAACATGGATGTTAGGAAAAAGGAATCTTCTACACCTACTGCAGGTACATCTGAGCTTTTCCTTCTTTCCCCATTTCTTTATATATCCAACACTTAAATTATTCTGCAGGAGCCGTATTAGAGAGGCCAGTTGAGGATGAGGCCTTTCATGATACAGGTCTTGAGGAACAAGGGTATGTCTCAGCACCAAGTTTTTCAGGATCCGACATTAGACTATTGGTCGACATGCTGGCTGAGCAGGCCACCAAAGAGGCTGCAGGACCACTCCTTGAGAGTGATTCGTCCGCGGGTATATATCTAATTCCCTTCATTTTGCCCGATCTTTTATCTGACTAACCAAGAATTATCATCACAGCACCAGTCACTGTGACTGATTCAATCATGATTCCCGGTATCTCTAGTTTACCCCGGGGTGCCGGACTTGCAGGTATGCATATAATCTAGGTCGTCGTGCTCCTTTTCATTTGTCTGTTTTTTTTTTTGACTAACGGAGGCGTGTAATCATAGGACCAACCACCGGGGCTAATACTCTTATGACTCCTGGCACTTCCCGTTTACCTGAGGGTGATGGACTTGCAGGTATGCAGATAGTCTTATCATCGTGATTCTCTTTATTTGTCTAGATTTCCATTTGACTAATAAAGAAGTGTGACTATAGGACCAGCCGTTACGACTGATGCGGCTATAGTTTCTGGGATCGCTAGCATTCCTAACAGTGGTGTCTCCCCGTCACAGCCGAGAGGCATTTCCGATTTACCTACAGAGGGCGATATACCCTCAACGACCACACCTGCTGTTATCTCGGAGCCTGTTAACACTAGACTGATGGAACCGATCGTCAGACACCAGTCTGCAGGGACCTCTGTTGGTGTTGGTATGCTTGCAATTCACTTTAAATTAAATTTTATCATGTTTGATAGTTTCTTACTCCTCAACATTATTGCTTGTAGGATCCCCGCCTTCTCCATATGAACATATCCTTGCCCTTTTGTCTGATTCCGATCCCAGCAGAGACATATTCCGAATGGATCTCAACTCTTTCGTCATCTTTTTTAACGGCATGATCGAGAAGGTTCTTCATCGAGGGTATTGCTTTGATCAGTGCGGACGTTCTCTTTCTCGCTACATGACGATGATTAGAGATGATGGATATCCGGAGTTAGCTGACTCTCTTACTGCCGATTTTATTGTCTTGGAGTCTGAACTCCGAGAGTTGGATGAGCTAAAGGATAGTGGAGCTTGCTTCTTTTGTGTCCTCTCAGTTGGAGCATAGGTTGTCACAATGGCGTGATTTGAGATCTTCCATCGGCAGCGAACTTCAGTCACATGAGCATTCTGTTGCACAGCTGATGTCTGGTATTGTAAGAAAGGACACTGATAGAGCCAAGTTACTCAGTTCTATAGACTCCAACCGTGAGGAAATAGACAAGTTGAAGAAGGCCTTGAAGTATGCCGAGGAGTCTGATGTTATTGTAGCCGTATAAAATTGCTTATAGGTCCCTTAGCACAGCTCGACACAAACCGACGAACCATCGGGCGACATATCCAAACACGAGCGTCAGTCTACAACGCCGAAGCCAAGTAACACGCAACGAAGCGGATTAACGAGGCAACGAGACTAACGAACCGCATGCAAACAATGGAATACATCCATTCGCATGCGGAATCAAGCTAACAGTTCGGTGAGTCAACGAGTCATCCAACCATAGAACGGATTTGAACTCAAACACCGGGGCGTATTTACTGCCATACTGGGATTCGGACTGTCAAATCAGAGTCCGGATCAACAACAAAGCGGGTTTACTGCCAAATCAGGATTCAGATCAACAAATCAGAGTCCAAATCAACCACGAGACCGGAAAAACGGCAAAACTCAAACACCAAAGGGGACTCGGCCAAAACCGAGCCACCTATAGGTGGCTCAGTAAGGGGTTCGAATTTTTGGAGAGACGAAGCTCTGCTGGATTCAAGACTCAAAACTTAAAAAGATTGAAGCTTTGGGACTTTGAGGACTTGCTCTTCCAGATCCGGTGCTCGGCGATCGTCAACGCCAATTAAGGCAAGAGTTCGAGAGGAACCGGATCTCAGATCTACGTAGTCATCCTCCGGATCAAAGCTTGGCCTTTGATCCCGAGAACTAGGGCGATTATTTCCTTGGTGAATTAATCCCCCCCGGCTATTATTTCCTTTGCGAAATAATACCCGTCATACTGCGTAGATCCGACCGGATCTAGATCGCGCGGTGGTCTACGGATAAACCCCGGCGCAGGCAAAGAACCCACAAAAGCGAGTGACCGTAAAACAGGAGCTCGCGATTCGTTCGAAAGGAAAGTTGTAATCTTTTTTCTTTTCTTTGATCTCGTTGTAACTCAAAAAGTTGTTATTTAAAGATAGCAATGGAATCAATAATGAAGAAAACACCAACTTTTCCCGCGAACAATCTGGCGACCACAGTGGGAGCCACCGATCTCACTGCTGAGATCGGAGCGTCGCAGCCGCGGATCTCAATCCCGGTCGTGGAGGAGGTCGAATACGAGTTCGGTCAGCAGAAGTTCGAGGAATACTTGTCGTCCTCGTCCGGATCAACCTTCCCCCGCAAGTCCAAAAAGTTCTCCTCCAGGAGAAAAACTCGTTGGTACGAAGACGTTGAAAACACCAACGAAGATCTCGCCCCGTTTGATGCCGAAGTCGCATCGGGTGAGATTCCTCCAATTCCCAACCATGGTAGATCTGCTCTGGCCAACCCTTCTGCCGCAGAGGGCGTGGTGACTCTCTCGAAGAGAGCCCGCCAAAGGCAACGTCAACGCCTTGCGAAACAATTCGCAAAGGCCATGGAGTCAGTTGATGGGATCCGCTACAACGCGGATCTGAAGAACAAGAGAGGCAAACAGCCTCAACAACAGATGAACGGCGCCTCTTCCAAGCCGCCAACAATGGAATGTGTCCGGGTCAAACGGAATCGTTCAACACTAGAAGAATGTATCTGCAAACGCCGCGCACTATCAGCGCAGGCGCGGGCTCAAGCCGAAGAAGCCCGTAGAAAGCTGCAGAAAGAGGTGGCCAAGAAGCCGCCATCAACCCGCAAAGCTTGGAAACCGAAGTCTGAAGCGGCGATTCAGACTAAGGAGCAACAACTGCAGCCTTCGAAAGTTCAATCTCCGGCGAATCAATCCAGACCACCGATGATTTTCACAACTGCTCCGAGAGATCCCGCAGGACCATCCCAGAAAAGGAAGTCAGTCTTGGAGCGTCTCGGTCCACTTCCCGAGGAGCGAAGCAAAGCTCCAATCCAAGGACGCTTGGGCCCACTAAGAAAACCCCGAACGAATCAACATGATGGGGGTCGCCGCAACCCTCAACATGACAAAGAAATCATGGGTTTAGAAGCTTGTTGAGAATTCACGCCCACAAAGGCGCGTTTCGAGGCGCGTGACTCTCGAAAGTCCGAAGAAGGTAATTCGCTCTCAGAAGGAAACGTTATCATCTGATGATGATTGCGTTATACCTGAGAAATCGTACCAACACACGATAGGTTGCTCCGACTTTCAAACGGAAGAGCTGTACTATCGTGCTGGGGGTACGAGCAAAACCAGAAAGAGAAGTCCTCAAAGGCTAGAAACTCAGTGCCCTTGTTCAAAACTCATTCGGGCGGTACTGTCTTAGTGCAACTGCATCAAGGCAGTCCCCGAGAGAATTTCAGTGTTCGAAAGGCTTAGTACCGAAATGCCAAAACCAAGGCATAGGCGTTTCCGGCAAAGAAGAACGGTGGTTGAAGATGGAGAATTCCTGAGGGTCACCACCAATACAACCAGCAAAAGGACATCGACGCGGGATAATCCCAAGTCAATTCCGGAAATACCCCGACGTGTAACCCGTCTGCAGTCTGGAGCTATCATACGAGGAACTTATGGTAGGATTCGGATAAGATTACCGTCAGAAGATGAAGAATTGGATGCCTGCTCTGCGATTGCATCGGACAACACGGTATCCAGCGAGGGACAACACCGCGAGGTACTCATGATAAGTGCAGAACAAGTGGCCAAGATGCTCGAAGAGGCCATGGCCAAACAACATGAGAGTTTCAGGTTCGAAATGCAGATGGCCATGCAGAACATGAGAGAAATGCATGAGCAACAAATTCAGGCACTGACGAACCAGCAAGGCGAACCAAGTCGCTGTAACTAGGTCGTTCAGGAAGAGGAGCACACGGATACGGATGAAGCTCACAATGCTAATAATCCTCCCGTCAATGCAGGGGGTGGTAATGAGGATGCTAGTCATAATGCCACACTTCCGCCTCAGAATCGTGCTAACGAAAACACATGCGAAAGTCTGAAGATCAAAAACCTCGAGAACAAGATCAATACGTTGATTTCTACTCAAGAGGTGAAGAAAACAGGCATTCCTTGTCCATATCCAAGAGAATGAGAATCAATCCCCTATCCGGCGAAGTTCAGTCTGATTAACTTCACGCCGTTTGATGGGAAGGGTTCACCCACTCAGCATTTGATTTACTTCAAATCGCACCTGGGTGTTATCTTTGGTAATGAGCCTCTGATGGTACGGTCCTTCGTTGGCACTCTTCGCGGAGCCGCCTTCGATTGGTATCGTCGCCTCAAGGCAGGAAGCGTGAACAGCTGGGACGACATGGAGACTAAGTTCCTCGCTAACTTCTTCGACGACGACACCGAGATTTCAATTGGCACACTATTTGATGAGAAGCAGAAAAATGGTGAAACAGTTGAAAACTTCGTAAAGAGATTCTGAAACAAAGCAATGAATTGCAGGGATCCGGTCAGTGAAGACTTTATCCTCGAGACTTGTCACAATAATCTTTCATTGGACATCCTCGAAGCGATGGGAACAGCACCGTCTGACACTTGGAAAGACTTGAAGGTGCACGGTGAACAAGCCGAACGCTTCCTCCGAAGGAAGAAGGCCGAGAGGAACCGACCGACGGCTAATCCTCCAAACTCGAACTTTGCCTCTCGTGGTAAAGGCAAATCACCTGCAACAGTTGTTGACGCTAATCAGACGTCGCAAAAGCAACTCCAAAAACAGCAAAAGACTTCGGGTCCGAGACTCCAAAGAGAGTATTCCTTCAAGGACAAAGACATTCCCGCCATCTTCGAATCCCTCCTTGGAAGCAACAAGATCAAGCTACCACCTATCACAAATCAGGAGGAAGCTGACAACACTACGGACCCAAAGTACTGTGCATACCACAGGAGGGTCGTTCATCCCACCAAGGATTGCTTTGCTCTCAAGAATAGCATTCAGACCTTGGTTGAAGCCGGCGTTATATCGCTCAATTAAGTCGAAAAAGAACGGCAAAACTCCAAAGAGTATACGAGTATAAACTGTTTCTCAATCCTCCAACAGGTGCAATAGGTTAAATTGCTCCCTGCATACTCCAATAGGTATATGAGTCTAAACTGTTTCCCACTTTTGACGGGAAGTTCCTGGAGAATATTATGCTAATATTCTTAAGGATAACCCGGTCAGTTAGGAAATTCACCTTTAGTTCGGTAATCAAACCTTCGGACAGTTAGGATTATCCGAATCTTTCGATTCTCGGAATGGAGATCTCACTCCTAGTTTCACCGTTCCGGATCCTGGGGGTGGAGATCCCACCTCGAGTCTCCTTTCCAACTGGAAATAGAATATAAAATTCTTCCTTTCCAGGAATTTTATCCCGAATCCTAAGTAGGGATAAGTCAACGCCTAACACGCGTTGCCGGTTTAGTCTTTCACCGATTGAAGAAGACAATAGAATTCCAGTTTAGGAAGTTTATCCCGAATCCTAAGCAGGGATAAGTCTGCGCCTAACACGCGCTGCGGTTTAGTCTTTCTCCGTGGAAAAAAGACACCAGAGTTCGATTCTGGGGTATTCTATCCTGAAACCTAATCAAGGATAAGTCTGCGCCTAACACGCGCTGCCGGTTTAGTCTTTTTCCGTAGAAAAAGACAACATAGTTCGATTCTGGGGTATTCTATCCTGAAACCTAAGCAAGGATAAGTCTGCGTCTAACCCGCGCTGCCTGTTAGTTCTTAACCGTTAAAAAGAACACCCGTCCGCATATTCAACATTGTGGCAGGTTGTTATTAATAACACCAAAATCCATGCCTTACACGCATGGGGAATTTCATCCTGAATCCTAAGAAAGGATATGCCGACGCCTAACACGCGTCGCCGGTTTAGTCTTTCTCCGAAGAAGAAGACTTTTCTGCACAAAAAGACACCAGAGTTCGATTCTGGGGTATTCTATCCTGAAACCTAAGCAAGGATAAGTCTGCGCCTGACACGCGCTGCCGGTCAGTTCTTAACCGTTTAAAAAGAACACCCGTTCACATATTCAACATTGTGACAGGTTGTTATTAATAACACCAAAATCCATGCCTTACACGCATGGGGAATTTCATCCTGAATCCTAAGAAAGGATATGCCGACGCCTAACACGCGTCGCCGGTTTAGTCTTTCCCCGTAGAAAAAGACACCAGAGTTCGATTCTGGGGTATTTTATCCCGAAGCCTAAGGAGGGATAAGTCAACGTTTAATACACGTTGCTGGGTAGCCTATTCCCATGACAACGGCGAAGTCTATGTATTCAAAGTCATAGCAACAAGTCTTAGAGGATTCAGTCTCTAAGCACAACGTTACATGCGGAACGGATTTAGACAATTCGCATGCTAGCCCGACTCAAACGGTAGTCGGTAAAGGCTAATCAAATCCGTTAAAGACTGGGGGTTAGCCAAAAATCCTAAAGTCAGCGCCTAACACGTGTCGCCGGGTAGTCTATTCCCGTGAGAAAGACGAAGTCTATATATTCAATATCGTAGCACTAAGAGCGTTAACTCTCTTAGCACAACGTCACATGCGGAACGGATTTAGACAATCCGCATGCTAGCCCGACTCAAACGGTAGTCGGTAAAGGCTTATCAAACCCGTTGATGGCTGAGGGTTTGCCAAAAATCCTATAAATACGAGAGTCACTGACGCATCAGCTTCATTAGTTGGTCTCGTGACTTGAGCATCCAACGATATTCGAAACCCTGGGGTCAACGCCGGTCAACGCGTAACCCTAGGTCAACGCCAGTCAACACATTGCGATCAAAAAGCCAACGTACGACGTTCAAAACCCTAAGGTCAACGCCGGTCAAACACGTAACCCTAGGTCAACGCCTATCAATGCGTTGTAATGAAAGAATCAATACTCCAAAAAGTATACGAGTATAAACTACTTCTTACCACTCCAATAAGGTATACGAGTATAAACTGTTCCCTATTTTTGGTTGGGAAGTTCCTGGAGAATATTTTTCTAATATTCTTAAGGATAACTCAACAACACTACGCCGGACAATGCGTCGCAAAATAAAGACTCAACGGCAACAATCAGTTCTATGTTGAACCAACAAGCACGAGCTAAAGATCAGAAAATTAGGAACCGACTTCAAATTCGAAATTCCGACAACGGTCAGATAATAAATGCAGCACCGGAAACCTTACAGACATTCGACAAAGCACCGAATAGCTTGAAGGATTGAAGGAATCAAGAACAGAAGCCATTCCAAGGTCCCGTTACACCGACTGAAGGTTGGGACAATCATATCCAAAGTATTCCAGACTCTTCTATAAAAGAATGAGACTGAAATACTTTGGAGGGGGTATCTATAGGCGTATAAAATTACTTATAGGTCCCTTAGCACAGCTCGGCACAAACCGACGAACCATCGGGCGACATATCCAAACACGAGCGTCAGTCCACAACGCCGAAGCCAAGTAACACGCAACGAAGCGGATTAACGAGGCAACGAGGCTAACGAACCGCATGCAAACAATGGAATACATCCATTCGCATGCGGAATCAAGCTAACAGTTCGGTGAGTCAACGAGTCATCCAACCATAGAACGGATTCGAACTCAAACACCGAGGCGGATTTACTGCCATATTGGGATTCGGACTGTCAAATCAGAGTCTGGATCAACGACTGTCGGCCACCTGTGCGCGGGCACAGTGAAGGTGGCCTATAAATAGGAGAGGTGGTTCATTTGTTCAGGGGTTCGAATTTTTGGAGAGACGAAGCTCTGCTGGATTGAAGGCTCAGAACTTAAAAAGATTGAAGCTTTGGGACTTTGAGGACTTGCTCATCCAGATTCGGTGCTCGGCGATCGTCAACGCCAAATAAGGCAAGAGTTCGAGAGGAACCGGATCTCATATCTACGTAGTCATCCTCCGGATCAAAGCTTGGCCTTTGATCCCGAGAACTTGGGTGATTATTTCCTTGGTGAATTAATCCCCCCTGGCTATTATTTCCTTTGCGAAATAATACCCGTCATACTGCGTAGATCCGACCGGATCTAGATCGCGCGGTAGTCCACGGATAAACCCCGGCGCAGACAAAGAACCCACAAAAGCGAGTGACCGCAAAACAGGAGCTCGTGATTCGTTCGAAAGGAAAGTTGTAATCTTTTTTCTTTTCTTTGATCTCGTTGTAACCGGATCTTATAAAAAGACCGGATCTTTTGTAATCAAAAAGCAATTACTTGAGAAAACAATGGAATCAATGAAGAAAACGATTTTTCCCGCGAACAGTTATCATAGCAGAGGAGTTGGCAGGACTAGAGAAGTCTCGCGGGCAGATGCTTGAGAGATTAGGACCTACGCAGGAGAGATTGATGAAGCTGAAAAATAAAGCTGCGAAGATCTTGAGCAATTCTGAAGAATCTATCTGAGCTGACCTGCAAGCGGAACTTGAGCAGAGTTATACAGATATGCTTTCTAAGTTAGAATCTTATGTTCTTAATCGCCGACTGCCTTCGGGCTGATGAGCTTTTATTGTATGCTTTGACTTGATCTATTGATAGAGGCCCAATATTTGATTTCATTATGATATTTCTTTATTGATTGTGAACCCAATTGACGTAATGCTTACAGGATTTTTGGCAAACCCTCAGCCCTCAACGGATTTGATATGCCTTTACCGATTACCGTTTGAATCGGGCTAGCATGTGAATTTTAAAATCCGTCTCACATGTAACGTTGCGCTAAGAGTATTAATTCACTTAGACTTGATGTTATGATTTTGAATACATAGACTTTACCATTTCTTATGGAAAAAGGTACCCCGCAGCGCGTGTTAGGCGATGACTTATCCCTTCTTAGGTTTCAGGATAAAATTCCCCAGACTCAGACTCTGGTGTCTTTTTCAATCGGCGAAAGACTAAACCGGCGATGTGTGTTAGACATAGGCTTTAGGATTTTTTGGCAAACCCCCAGCCTTCAACGGGTTTGATGTGACATTACCGATTACCGTTTGAATCGGGCTAGCATGTGAATTATTAATATCCGTCTCACATGTAACGTTGTGCTAAAAGAATTACTTCTCTTAGACTTTGTGCTATGATTTTGAATACATAGACTTCACCATTTCTTATGAGAAAAGGTATCCAGCACCGCGTGTTAGGCGATGACTTATCCCTTCTTAGGATTCGGGATAAACTTCCCCAGACTTAAACTCTGGTGTCTTTTTCAATCGGTGAAAGACTAAACCGGCAACGCGTGTTAGGCGTAGGCTTATCTCTATTTAGGAGTTGAGATAAAATTCCCCGTGTATAAAGTGCACGGATTGAAAGTTGGGAATTGTGTCTTTCCTCAGAGTAAAGACGGACTGGAAACATGGACGAGGAAGAATTTTATATTCTATCTCCCGGCACCTGAAGAGAGAAAATTTTATATTCTATCTTCAGTAGGAAAAGAAACTCGAGGTGGGATCTCCACCCCTAGAATTCGGAAAGATGAGACTAGGAATGGGATCTCCACTCCGAGAATCGGAAAGATTCAAGCAACCCTAACTTTTATAGGATTGGTTGCTTGATCCAAAAAGAGTTCTTCATTTATTGAAGGAAAATTCCAATTTCAACCCTACCTTTTATAGGTTTGGCTGAAAAGGAGAAGATGGAAGTCTTTCGTTTATCGAAATGGTTGACTTGACCTTAGTCCTAACTATCTGCAGGTTTGACTAAGGTGAGGTCGGAGACAACCCTAACTTTTATAGGTTTGATTGCTCGAATTGGATGTGGACCCCTTGTTCATGGAAGGAATGAAGAGGAGAATTTGGCTTTGGCCCTAACTTTTATAGGTTTGACCTGAAAGCAAAGAGAGTGGTATACCAGAAGCAATGAGAATGCCAACTCGTACTATCACTCAATGGAGGACTTCAACGCTAAGTGATTAGGACTTAACATGTTGAGTCTGAAAATTGCTCCACTGTCAATTGATTTGATCAGTGGATGGTTTTGCGAGGAAGGATTAATCTGTCAAAGGATTGAATCTCGTCTCACAAAAGAAGACATTCTGACATTCAGAGCTTAAATGTGGATCTCTTATTTATCACTTTTACAGTGATTGGGTTATCCTTAAGAATATCACATGTGGTATTCTTCGGGGAACTTCCCGATACATTGGTTATCTTGAAGATACTAAGGATAGTATTTTTTTTAAGAATTTTCCGTTTATCGGCATCATGAGCCGATCACCATCCTTAGTTACCAGGCGATATGCACCACTCGAGTAGACTGTCTCTACTATGAATGGCCCTTCCCATTTGGGTTCAAATTTGCCTTTCTTCTTGGAGTTAAGGATCATGGGTCGTCTCTCAGTTAAGACCAAATCTCCTTCTTTAAAACTTCGTTGTCGAACCTTCTTGTCGAAAGCCCGAGAAATTCTGGCTTGGTAAAACTCAATATGCTGTTGAGCTTCCATGCGCTTTTCATCGAGCATCTCGAGTTCTTCGAGACGTTTCTGATGTTGTTCTTCGGTTGTCATCTGGGTTGCGAGAGCGATTCGAAGAGATGGAATTTGTATTTCCAATGAAAGAATGGCTTCACATCCGTATACCAAAGAATACAGGATCGCTCCCGTCGGTGTACGTACCGTGGTACGATAGGCCCATAGAGCCGCGCCAAGCTTGTCATCCCAATCTCGTTTATTAGTTTTCACGAGTTTTGACAAAAGCTTTATTATTGTCTTATTGAAGGCTTCAGCCAATCCATTCGCTGTGGGATTGTAAGCTGTCGACGAAATGTCCTGAATTTTGAACTTCTCGCAAAACCTAATGAAGGCGTTGCTGACGAATTGAGGACCGTTGTCATGTATGATTCTTCTTGGGACACCATGCCGGTAGATGATGTGGTGTTTGATGAATGCAATGACGTTACTCGTTTTAACTTCTTTGAGCGGAATCGCTTCAGCCCATTTGGAGAAGTAGTCGGTAATTGCTAGGATGAACCGGTCACCTTTGACTGACGGGGGATTTATAGGACCAACAATATCCATTCCACAGGTCTCAAACGGCCATGACGTAACCGAAGGATGCAGATGCTCCGGAGGTTGGTGCATATAATTCGCATGTATTTGACATGCATGACACTTTCGGGCATACGCGACTGCATCACTCATCATAAAAGGCTAAAAATATCTCATTCTTCTGATGCGGTCATAAAGCTTAGGGCCGGGTTGGTGCGCGCTACACTCCCTTTCGTGTGCCTCTTTAAGGACTTCTTCAGCTTCTTTAGTAGATAAGTAACGTGATAGCAATCCATCGTACCCCTACGGTATAGCGTTCGATTCTCCGTATTATAATAGAATCTCGGTGCTCTTCGTCGGATTGAATCTCTTTCTATCACATCTTCTGGAAGGATTCCATGCAAGACGTAATCGATGATAGGGAAACGCCAATCTCGGGGCTCAAACTCAACTTGAGTTGAATATGTTTCCTTAATTTCTTCTTCTTTGTCATCTTCATCGTAGATTGGCACTAAGAGTTGGTGAGTTCTTACCGTAACAAACTGCTCTGTTCCGGGAGGCTGCGTCAGAGATACGGCTAATGCTGCTAATGCATCTGCCTAGGTGTTCTGTAACCGCGGAACGTGTTCGATGAAGAATCCTTCGAATGATTCTGCTATCTCCACTGCCATCTTATGATATGGTATTAAATCCTGACTTCGGACTTCATACTCCCTTTGAACTTGCTTAACTATTAGTTGAGAATCACCGAAAGCTTCGAGATACTCAACCCCCAGTTCTTTAGCGAAATTGAGTCCTATGATTAGCGCGTTATATTCAGCTACATTATTTGAGCATGGCTCGGTTAACGAGTAGGCTCGAGGCATCACATATTTTTCTGGAGAAACTAAGACGACTACAACTCCAGAAGAGATCTTAGAACCTCCATGAGCACTTATTACATTAGCTGCTCGGGAAGCGCCATCGAAGTACAAACGCCATACTTGTTGGTGCGAAGTTGCGTTGACCTCGTGAGTTTCATCGGGTAAATCATCATATATCTCGGCGGTATCCGTAGTTGGATTAGCTGCTAGGAGATCACAGATGGCTTGTCCTTTTACTGACTTCTGCTGTTTAAAATGTAAGTTGTATTGGGACAAGAGTAAGACCCATTTTGCTAATCGCTAATTCATGAAAGCTGGTTGTGTCATGAATACTCGGACTGGGTTAACTTTGGAAATAACATAAATAGTCTGTCCAACCAGATAATGTCGCATCTTCTGAATTGCGAATACCAATGTGAGACATTCTCTTTCGATCATGGGATATCAGGATTCGGCACCTACCAAAGTCCGACTCAGATAATATACTGCCTGTTCATGACCGTTATCGTCATCTTGTGCAAGCAGTGCACTTAATGAGTGGCTCGTCGCCTTGACATAAATCAAGAACGGTTTGCCCGATTTCGGTGTAACGAGTACAGGAGGTTTTGAGAGATATTCTTTAATACTTTCGAACGCTTTTTGACAAGCGTCGTACCATACGAACGATACGCCCTTCTTTGTGAGTTTGGAGAATGGTTGACATTTTCCTGAGAAGTTCGAGATGAACCGACGGATATAAGCTAACCGTCCTTGCAATCCTCTGAGCTCTTTAAGGTTTCTCGGAGGTTGTAACTCATTAATTGCCTTTACTTTATCAGGGTCGATGTGAATACCTTTGGTGGTGACGACGAATCCAAGAAATTTACCGCTGGACATTCCGAGGAAGGACTTGGTGGGATTCATTTTCAATTGATGGGTTCGCATCAGATCGAACATCGTCTTTAAGTCTTTGATGTGATCATTCTTGTCATGACTTTTTACGACCAGATCGTCCACGTAGCATTCGACAGTTTTCCGGAGATGCTCCTGAAAAATCTTCGACATGGCTCTCTGGTATGTGGCACCTGCATTCTTTAGGCCGAATGGCATGACCGTGTAGCAGAAAACGCCGAGGGGTGTTCTAAACGTGGTATGTTTTTCATCATCTGGATGCATCTTTATTTGATTATAACCAGAAAACCCATCCATGAAAGACATCCTCTCGAACCCGCATGTATTATCGATGATGACATCTGTGATGGAAAGGGGGAAATCATCTTTTGGGCAGGCAGCGTTGAGGTCTCTAAAGTTGATACAAACCCTGATTTTCCCATTTTTCTTAAGAACCGGGACAATATTGGCAAGCCATTCAGGATGTTGCTCTTCCCTAACAAAGCCCGAGTCAATTAGCTTTTTAACTTCGGACTCGATTGCCTCCATCATCTGCGAACGAAACCGTCTTTGTTGTTGTTTGATAGGTTTAACATCCGGCTTAATATTAAGACGATGCACTGCTACATTCGGATCGAGTCCTGGCATATCTTCATAATTACAGGCGAACACATCGATGTACTCCCTGATAAGAGAGATTAACTCTTCTTTCTCATCGGGCGGGAGGCTGTCGCTAATGAATATCGGCTTCGGATTATCCTCGTTTCCCATATTCACTTGGACCACTTGATCCTCGGTAGGAGGTTCTCTCCGTTCAAACCTATCGCCGTACTGCATGTTTAGGTGATGAACCCAAGGATCTTCCCAAGTCGGCATCTGATCGTCTTCCTCTATTGTCGCAGGATCGACCGTAGCCATGTTCGACATCAGCTTTTTGAACATTTCACCAATACTAGTGTCGGAATCCCAAGCTGAAGAATCAGAAGAGTCCCCGTTTTTACCTTTGTTAGCAATTTGATCGATGACCTGCCAGCAACATTCATCATCGGATGAGGAGACATAACCTAAACCTCTTTTATGACGATAATAATAATCGGGTTTTCCTTTTGGTACATAGGCCATTCGAGGCGGAACTCGCGGACCTCGACCAAAGCAAAGACCTTCTCCGAGAGTGAAATCATATCCATATTTCTCCATTAGATCGCGCGCTTTTGTGTTATACCTAAATAGATGAGGAGCAGGTTTATCATCATCGTCTTCCTCTTCCAAGAAGTGGTCTGGTATCGGAGATTCTCTTCCTTTACCGTAGACGACTTCCTTTTCACCCCCTGTCTTCGCGGGGATGACAAGTGTCGTTCCGCATGTATCCTGTACCTGCTTTTTCGTCATACAAAATGATTGAAGTGGCATATACAAGTCAGGGTTATCATATAGCTCCTTAGTGATATTGACAAGACACATCGAGTACTCTAAATCATCGTTTATTGATAGTTCTTCGACAAGTTGCCAGTTACAACTACATGTTATTAAGTACAAAACCACCATCATAATTAAACCTAGCTTCGGTATCAGCTTCATCTCCACTATCTGTTCCTTGGGCCGATGGTTCAGTATCGGATTCGGCACCGTATAGAAGGGAATCAGTGAAATAGTTCTCCAATCCCTTAAACGGTTGCTTATCCGCGACCACCGTCTTGACCTCATTATTTGTGTCCACATATTTGAGGCATTGATGAAGAGTTGACGGGACTATAAGATTACCGTGGATCCAAGATCGACCCAACAGTAAGTTATAGGATGTTTTCGCATCAATCACGTAACAGGTAACTTCTGACTTTAAGTCCCCGATCTGGCATTTTACTCGAATCTTTCCCAATGGTCTGGACCCACTGGTGTTGAATTCATAGATCGTAGTGCCCATGAAAGCTAGTTTACTAGCCGGTATTCCGAGATTATACATCAATCGGAGTGGCATGATGCTGACAGCGGAACCCGGATCGACTTGGATCCGGTTAACAACGTTGGAGCCGATATGCCCAGTGAAGTATAAGGGCCGGTCATGCCTTGAATTCTTCGTCTACATGTCTTCTTTGGTGAAAGAGATGCAGGGAAAGTGGTGTGCCGCGAGATTGCAGTGTTGGACCGGTGGCTCTGGCTCTTCAGGAGATGGCTTGATCCGCGTCAGGAAAACTTCAGAATTGGACAAAGTTTCTTATAACGCTTCCCTTGTATCCTTTGAGAGACGCAACAATTCATACAGCGTTATTCTAGCTGGTATATTAGCTAGTTGTGCCATAATGTCAAAACAAGGTGGAGAGCTTGAAGTTCCCGGTTTGTCTCTCCCGTATATTAGCTAGTTGTGCCATAATGTCAAAACAAGGTGGAGAGCTTGAAGTTCCCGGTTTGTCTCTCCCAATCGGATGATTGAATCGAGACTGGTCAAAACAAGGTGGAGAGCTTGAAGTTCCCGGTTTGTCTCTCCCAATCGGATGATTGAATCGAGACTGTTTCGGGTTTTGACCTTCTTGGCATAACGGTTCTTTTCCCTTTTGCTTTTGTTGGACTTTTTCCATGCTTGCAGGTGTTGGGGGAGTTGTGACAATTCCCATTTCCATTAATGTTTTGGAAGGAACGGTTTTGGTTACCCCCTGCTTAGCCAATTGCTCAGAAGCATCCGGGTACTTGAAGTGATACTCGTTCCCGCTCCGGGTTACAAAGGCCTCCTGTTCATCTTCGGAAAGCGAAAAGGCTGGAATCCTATCGTCATCTTCCCCTGGAATAGCAGAAGCTCCATAACAAGACTTACCTTTTCCTTTTGACTTTTTCTTGGAAGAGGCTCCAGTCCACTGTTCATCTCCAATTAAATCGGGATGAACCCAAAGAATCTCACCATTCGGGGCTGTGTGTGGCACAAGTCCTTTCTGCCACTGTTTGTGAAGATCATCGTTCACAGTTTTCACTGCTGCATTTATTACCGGTTCATGCTGGAACCAGTTCAAGGGAACAGAACCGAAGCTAATCGATACTGCATTCGCACCCACTTTCTTCTCCTTAGGTTGCTTCATAGTGATGACCTCGACATCGATTAGAGCTTGGATCTTATCTTTAAGGGCGTAGCATGCCTTGGTAGGATGGTGCACCGCTCTATGAAATGCAAAGTATTTTGGATCGCTAATTCTTTTAGCATCTTCCTGATCTTGGACCGGAGGCAATTTGACCTTATTGTTCTCTATAAGGTATTTAAAAATGACAGGAACTTCATCCTCTTTGAACGAGTAAACCTTCGGGAATTTTGGTTCCGAAGTTTTCTGTTTCTGAGGCTGCTGTTGCCACCTTGATTGTTAAGGCGCCTTCTGTTGTTGTTGCGGTTGTGCTTGTACTTCGAACGTTTGGTTCGCGTCCACCGCATTTGCCTGTGCCTTTCCTTTACCTTTAGGAACAAAGTTCTGTTGTGGAACATTATTTGCCGCTTGACCCCTTTCAGTCTTCTTCCTTTTAAGGAATCTTTCGGCTCGTTCTCCTCGCACTTTTAAATCTTTCCAAGTCTTTGGTGGTGCCATTCCCATAGCTTCGAGGATGTCCAACAAAAGATTATTGTGACAAGTCTCGAGGATGAAGTCTTCACTGACCGGATCCCTGCAGTTCATCGCTTTGTTCCGGAATCTCTTGACGAAGTTTTCAACCGTCTCACCATTGTTCTGTTTCTCGTCAAATAATGTACCGATTGAAACCTCAGTGTCATCGTCGAAGAAGTTCGTCAAAAACGTATCCTCCATGTCATCCCAACTGTTGATACTCCTCGGCTTAAGACGACGATACCAATCGAAGGTTGCTCCTCGAAGAGTGCCTACGAATGACCGCACCATTAAAGGTTAATTCCCGGAGATTATTCCTAAGTGAGACTTAAAATATATTAAGTGTTGGGTAGGGGAACCCTTTCCATCGAACGGCGTGAAATTGATCAAATTGAATTTCGCCGGGTATGGAATTGATTCCCACTCCCTTGGGTATGGACATGGTATTCCGGACCTCTTCACTTCTTGAGCACTCATCAATGCGTTGATTTTGTTCTCCAAATCCCTCATTTTCTTATCCTCACTCGTATCTGTCTTCGAGTGGTTTCAGGGAGAAGTGACGTGGTCCTACTTCGTATTGTTATCATCCGAGGGGCCACTTCCATTATTGTTGTTAACGGGAGGGGTGTTCATGTTGGCATTATCCTCTACTTCTCGTTCATCATCATCTTGGTTCGGATTATTGCGACGACTAGACTCTCCTTGATGAGTTGTCAGTGCCGCGATTTGCTGGTCATGCATTTCTCTCATCTGCTGCATGGCCAATTCCATTTCAAATTTAAAACTGTCTTTTTGCTTGTTTAGAGCGTCCTCAAGAATCTTAGCCACTTGCTCGGAGCTAATCATGAGTGATTCGTAGGGTTGTCCTGCACTTGATGCGGTGTCATCTGAAGCCATCGCTGAGCAAGCATCCGAGCAAGCATCCGAGGTTTCATCATCTGAAGGGAGCCCCTTCTGCAGTCTCTGGTAATCCCTTCGTCTACTGGTCCCCGATCGCAATCAAGTTATACGTTGGGACACCGCGGCAAACTGATCCGGACTAAAGTGTCGCGTTGATTTCCCTCTCCCGGTCATATTGACGGACACTTCTGGAAATTCCTCTTCTTGAAGAGCAGGTTTCCCTCTACGGTAGTGTCTTGGTCTGACCTCGGACACTTCTGGAAATTCCTCTTCTTGAAGAGCAGGTTTCCCTCTACGGTAGTGTCTTGGTCTGACCTCGGTCGTTCTGGTGGAGATTCTCTCAAACACAGAAACTCTTCGTGGGGCTTTGGAACAGCAGCATTCTGATAGCACTGCCTTGATTATGTTGGCACACGGACAGCGAGAATCCATGTCTCGAACGTTTCTCTTCCGAGATTTATTCGTACCCCCGGCCCTATAGTACAACTCGTCAGTTTGATAACTGGAGCAACCTATAGAGTGTTGGCACGACTTCCCAGGTATAACATTATCGTCATCAGACAAATGTGTTTCCCTCTGGGGATACGACGCTTTATTGGCGTCTTCAAAAGTCGCTCGTTCAGGTTTACGCTTTTGTGAGCCTGAAAACCTAACGGGCTCTTGAACTTCAACCCGCAATCCAATGCGGTCGGTAACAGGGGCTTTCCCTTTATTAACTTTCTTAGGGGGATTGGTTCGACCCCTAGTCTGGTTTGTTGTTTGGGGACCTTTCAATGGTCCCAATCGCTCCTTCACGGGTGCTTTACCTCGATCTTCCGGTAAAGGACCGAGGCGACCTTTCAAAGGAACTCTGGACCTTGTGGGACCCACGTTATTACCCGGCTCCGTCGGAGGTGCAGGAATGGCGGAAACGGGATCTGGATTTGAAGAAGGCTGGACGGCAACTCCGTCCACTTTTGTCTTAGGTGCTGGTTTTGCCTTTGGTACCCACACCTGCTTGTGTCTAGGCGGCTTCTTGACCGTCTCTTCTTTTTGCATCTCTTCCGCTCTCTGTAGAAGGACTCGGGCATGCACGAGCAATGCGCGGCGTTTCTTGATTTGCTCTTCGAGAGTGGAGCGAGTCTTCTTGACGCGGACCCATTCGTTCGTCTCCACCTTAGAGGAGAGGCTGGCGGTTCGCCGTTGCTGTTCTTGGTGTTGCCTTGATTTCAGATCCTCAGTATAGCGGATCCCGTCCATCGACTCTGAAGCCTTGGCCAATTGTCGTGCAAGGCGTTGACGCCGTCTTTGGCGCGCCCTCTTCGACAAAGTCAGAGCGCCTTCAGCATTTATCTTCACGGCGGAGGGGAGGTCCAGATCTGCGGCTTCGACCTCTTTGGATGCCGTAGGGACGTCGCGGTGCGTAGGTGCAGCGGCGGCGAGTGGATCTCGGCTCTTCCACCCTGAGGTCACGCGAGCATTCCTGGAAGAGGAGACCTTCCTGCGCCTGTTTGGAGAGGCGGATCTGGAGGAGGATGTAGAATTCATTATAATATGGATTGCTTACAAAGAATTCAAAATATTCAATAAAAAAATGAAAGATTACAACTTTTCGAAAATAACGCAAGATCCGTTCGTCGTTTCTTGCTTGCGTGGGTCTTTAGCCGGTGACGGGGATGTCGATATCCGTGGATTATCTGACAGTCAGATCAGATCCAGAACTCCGTCGATTCGCGAGGGAATCTAGAAGCAGAAGCGCTTATCTCGACAACGGCGAGATAATTGCTCTTCTTAGAATTATCACAATGGGATAATCCTAAGGATCGGATGCGGGCGGTGCAGATCTGAAGAAGTTTTCTCTCCTGTGTTGAAGAACTCGATCAATCTTCGATCCGGCAGGGCTTCGCCAATTCTCCAAAAATTCAGATCTGAAAAAATGAGGCTCTAAGGCTTGTATTTATAGGCACGGGACGAAATCAGGTTGGAGACACCCTTGGGTGTCTCAACTTGGGCCGAGACACCTTGGGGTGTCTCGTTTGGGCCGAGACACCTCGGGGTGTCTCAATTCAGGCTGAGACACTGTTTTTTTGCACATTCGTCCGTTTCCGCCGTAACTTCTTCATCCGAACTCGGATTTGAGCGATCTAAAGTGGGTTGGAAAGCCGACGATGAGTTCTATAAGCTCCAATGATTATATCATCAGTTGAACAAATGAGACACGAAGGGTATTTCGCCGTTTGTGAACGATACGAGGTTCCCGATCAGTTCGTGTCTTTGTTATTCTGAAATTCCGTTGGTTTACGTAGTTCGTCGATTCACTTCAAGCGTTCACCGACATCAATCAAACTTCTGTGAACCGGATAGTGACGTTCATCGTCGTTTCTTAGCACTGAGTTGTTCGTGGAGACCTATAGGTAATTTTCGATGCCTACAACTTATTTTATAAATTATTTTATTTAAACAATCAATAGTTATAATATTACTGATAATTATAGTTATTTAGAAAGGTGAGGAAGTGAATAATTAATAAGAGGTTATATTTATTTAAAGAAAGATTAATTAGAGATAATGACATAGTTAGAATTTATCAAAATTTGAGAAGGCAAAAAAAAAATTAAAAGTTTTAACACCTCAGTCCTCTTTTTATAGTAGTATATAGAGATAATAATGTATGTATTTAACTTCCCTATAGTTGGCGGTCCTTACATATTTTGTACGTGTTGAAGAATCTCAACAAAATGACATCTATCCTTCTAGGCTTAATAAACATTGCCCATAAGATTCTACGCGTAGCATGAACAAACCTGAGAATCTTAACTTCAATAACGCAGTCAATAACATATGAATACGGGCAGAAAAGGGTGCTAATAATCAATAGGAATTGAGCTAGTCACCAGAAAAACGTCTGCCTCCTGAATCAATCTTAAACACAGTTGATCAAACTAACCCTTGACAACAACCTTGGCATTACCAGGCGTGACTTTTTGAAAATGCGGAGAGCAGTTACAGAGAACAAAGTATACCAACTCATACTCTAACGTGATAAGAATTATATAAACATAAATCTCAGCATATAAATGGAGGGCCTGAACATAATCAAGAGATTAACGTACTTTGACATTGTAAATTAACCACACTACATATATGGAAATCTCATGTATCAAACCACACTACATACATAAAAATCTCACATGAACCACAGTACATAAATAGAATGTCAAATGTCGGAAACAAACAATACATGTATCTACCGTCGATTTAGGTGAGATCCAAATGGGTGGAACATGGTACTTCATATTTAGTTTGCTAAACCTTTCAAAGGTTTGATCTCCCAAGTCATGCATGCCCGTGTCAAAAACAGACATTATTTAATCTATCTCCTCATCGTTCAATCGCACCCTTGCTATGTTTCTATGTCCTAAACCACGGTCTGTAAAATATATGCAATTTGGCTTGCATCCTTGATGCTCAACCGCAGGTAAACAAAGTGAATAGTTTTGATCCAGAAACAAAGCTTGCTTGATCACCCGAACTTTCAATTTCGACCCATTCAAAGTAGAATTGACCTCTCTTTGGGGCTCTGTTGTTGAGGGTGGCATAGCGATGGCCTATAGGCTTGACTGGCTCATCGTCAAGTTCCAGCTTGTACATGTAAATGTCAATCGTTTGCAACATAACTTCATCATCTTCATACCCTTCATATGCGGGATCATCTCCATACACGACCCTTACAACTTGCAGCAGGTCTCCATTTGTCTCCATACACGACCCTTACAACTTGCAGCAGGTCTCCATTTGTCTACTCAACGAGATATCTCTCAACGCCAATCAACAAGTCCGGTGAATTTGCAATTTTTTTATCACCTGCAAAATCATAAACAACTTCCATCCCCTCATAAGTAACAGCATAAACCTGACCCTTGTACTAGATGACATCTAGGATGTGCATCGGGAATCCTCCACATTAGTCCACTTGCCATCTCCGACCCTACAAAACGATAACACATGGAAATTGGAGATGATCGCCATGGCTAATATGCAATCATCATCATCGTTGTCTAATTTTCTCCTTTTATTTGAAGGATCTGACGATATAACGGCCTCCTCTACAAACCCAAAATCATTGAATTCACCACTTCTGAAACCACCCTTAGGATGTTGGAATGTGTTGAGAGATGGGAGAGGGATTTGGGCCCTTGTTAATGGATTCAATAGGTGAATGTCCCGTCCCCGAGTATCCACCGTGAACAACCAACCATGACGGGATCCAACAATCCACTTATTTCTCATCTCTGGCACAAGAAACTCTCCGCAATTTCTTTCATCAGAAACAAAAATGAAGTTGATATTTTCCCAGTCATTATCATGACACTGCATTAGCAATGGTAGGGGAGGAGGTTTACTTGGAAGAACACATAGAGACAATGGTAATTTCGATGGAAGCAAGTGAAGGTTGTCTCTAACGATGGTGCACAACTTCCTACAAACAGCACCAAACCGAATAATGTCTGCATGATCAACTATCTTTTCAGCAATTAGTTGCAAGATATCAATAGGAATTTCATCCAGTGAGCCCATTTATACAAATACCATTGGTGATTAAGATAAATTTGTAGGGCACCCTTCAAAATCCAAACCCTTTATACATAACAAAATTGAAAATTCAACCCTAATAAACTATTGGATTCAGAATAGTCTCCAGTTATTCAGTATCAAACAATCTCTTATGAATGTTTTTTTTCCAAGGAACATACTATTCATCAGCATGGCATGCCCATATTGTTCTCCTACTTTTTAGTTTGCAGCAGATCATCAAATTAGATATAGACATGAATAAGGTCCATGTCAACCTAAGTATTGCTTTGTTTGAGGAAAATTAAAATCAAGCAATGTAGAAAATGATAGACAAATTTAGCTACGGAATTCTACATTTGCTTCAAAAAGAAAATTTAAAAGAAGATTAGAAAAACAAGGATAAAAACTGAGCAATATAACTATGTGAGTTAAAACAAAACTTAAATATACAATGGATTTGGAAAGCTCCAAAAGCTCTAATTTCAGAAGAATGTACCTTGTATTACATAATTTATATGCATATAATAATTTCAAAGTTAGATCACTAAAACAAAACAAAAGCGACCCCAAAATAAATGAACTATAGACAACAAAGCTTAAACAGACACATTAGCTAGAATTCTACATTTGCTTCAAAAAGAAATATCCAAAGAAGATTTTTTTTTTTAAAAAAAGGCATGAAGGACAAGGGCTGTTTGTTTGCAGTTTTTGCCTAGGTAAGATGGTTGAAAGTGTTGATACATGGGATTTATTGTCAGTTTTCCTAAAATAATATTGTTTGGATGTGCATGTAAAAGTGTGAGGTGGCAACATTCAGTTGACTTGTTTCCGGAATGTCTGTCAATTTCCCCCAAGATTCCCTAATATGGTCAGAAAAAAGCTGACATAGATGTCAGAAATGGGAGCATAGAAGGAGAAATTAGATATTGGGCTTCACGGGTGATGGGCTTAAGGGGAAAGCTTCCCATAACCCCCTCTTAAGTTCACTTTGTTGCTACGAAATAAGAAAAAAGCTCACTTTGTTGTGTATCATGTTAATAAAATGACTCTTGTGAATTCACCCACCATTAGAATAGAAAATTGACCTCACTTGCACGTTCACGATGAAGTACTATAAGATAGGATCTATGAAGCACGGACACACATAACATGAAGCCGTGTCGTGTTGTGTCCGTATCGGACACACATGTCGAACACACGTATCCTATGTATTTTTTAGGATTTGCCTCGTGTCAGCGTGTCGGATGGCCGTGTCGGATCCGTGTCCGTGCTACATAGGATAGGATCATTTGCATTTAAATACTCCAAACTTTACCTTATTTTTAACTTTGACAATCTATAAAGTTTTCTTTTGCCCAGAAAATACCCGAAGGTTAACAAAATTAAATTTAAGACACCCCAAAGGCTTTTTGCCCAAAGAATACCCTCAAATTAAAATTTTAACTTTAATATCCCAAATTTAAATCTTTTGTAAAAGCTGTGAGCTATCATAGTTAAAATTTTGCTAAAGTTTGAGGTATCAAAGTTAAATCTTGTTGAACTTTTGGATTTTGTTTTTTATGCAAAAATAAAAAAAAAACTTTGGGATATCAAACTTGGTAAATTTTGGGCTATTAAAGTTAAATTTAGAGTAAACTTTGGGGGTATTTAAGTGCAAATAACCCTACTATCAATTTGGTTCTTAAAATTTTTATTTTTAATAGAAGTAACTTTATTATGGTAATATGATCCTTTCGAATGGGGTCAACACTATTAATGCTTTCCACAAACCTATTATGTAATCCAACAAGGTGTTTTTATCATTTTAGGATTCATAAGAATTCCTAAACAAACAAAGTAAAAGCTCAAATGGAAAGTAATGAGGTGGATGACCACTTTCCATTTGCCATCATAAATACCCAATTTTACACAAAACATCCAAATAGCCCCTAATCAGTAGAAGCGTAGAATCATGTAACAATGAGGTAAAACAAAATTTATATAAAATGGATTTGAAAAGCTCTAAAAGCTTATATTTTAACAGAATGTTACTGTATCACATAAATTCATATGCATAAAATAATTTTAAAGTTTGACCAGTAAAACAAAACAAAAGGATAACTGATCTAAACACACACATTAGCTAATGAATTCTACATTTGCTTCAAAAAGAAAAGGCAAAAGAGAATTAAAAAAAAGGAGAAAGACTGTGCGGATCGGTAACCTATGTAATCGCTGAGTTTAAATTTTTTAAATAAACATTGGATTTGGAACAAAGCACCAAAGCTTTTCAAAACAATGTATCTTGTATTGTATTACATAATTTATTAATATGCATAAAATAATTTTTACGTTTGACCAGTAAACAAAACACAAGGGATCATTAAAAATAAAAACTATAGACAACAAAACTTAAAACGAAGTTTCCCCTTAAAAGGTTGCTATGTCTGGATAAAAATACCTACAACATAACTTTAAAAAAAAAAGTGTTTCACCTTGTTTGTGATTTTTGGTTATCCAAAATAAAATGTTTCTCTCTATATGTGACAATTTATATGAAAATCAATCAAAATTTATACTTTTTAGCTTACAAGTATTATTTTATATCAAAACATTAGTTATGGTTAATCAAAACCAACAAATCGTAAGTAAATAAATTTTAAATGCATGCACCACAATTTTCAACATGGAGTTAAGAACTTATGCCTCGTTTGGTACGCATGAATGAACTCAAATGAGAATGGAATGGAAGGAATGGAATGGAATGTATGTGGGAATGAAATGCACATTCCCATTCTTTTGTTTGGGTGCATTTGTAGAATGAAGCTAGAATGAAAATCTCATTTTCATTCCCATATTTAGTATCATTAGTTCACAAGTGAGAATAAATCTAATTTTCTAATAATGCCCTTACAACAACATAGATTTTTAAAAAGATAAAAATAAACATTAATAATAATAACTAAACAAATTTATTTTTAAAAATAAACTTTATAAAAATAGTCAATATTTCATGTTTTTATCCTAGAATCTATTTTCCTATATATGCAAGCCTAAGGAAAAACATCTTAAACAATTGTTCATACATATCCATGTTATTAATCTGGTTATGTCACTTAATGAGATAGGCTTTTTAGATTTATTTTTGTTATCAATGGGGTGTAATTGGAAATTACGTAACTCATTTGATTCTCACTTGAATGGGTATGGCCATTCCTCATCAATTCACTTGGAATGCTCATTCCCACAAAAAAGTAGGAATGAGCATTCCTTGAAAATGGGCATTCCAACTTCTAAAAAATGGTTATGTTTGGTTTGAGGGAAAGAGAAGTGGGAATGACCATTCCATTCCACCCCATTCCCGCATACCAAACGAGACATTAGAGTTCCAATTAGGATTGCTCATAGGAATCACAACAACTGCTTCATCACGTGAAAGAATTTGGAACGTGATCTGGATTGGGCTTATAAAGGCCTTTTCCTGTACACTTGCTTTGGGCCACTTGACTCAAATCAACATAAAATGGAGTTTCCCCTTAAAAGGTTGCTATATCTGGATAATGCAACAAAACTTAAAAAAATATGTTTCCCCTTGTTTTTTATTTTTGGTTATCCAAAATAAAATATTTCTCTCTATATGTGACAATTTATATGAAAATCAATCAAATTTATACTTTAGCTTACAAGTATTATTTTATATTGAACAAACGTTATGGTTAATTGAAACCAAACAAATTGTAAATAAATCATAATTAAGAAGAAAATAGGTGATTTTGTTAGAAAAACAAGAGTACCACGTATAATTTAAATGTTTATGAATCAATTAAACTATCAAATAAGAAAAAGTTGATCTCACACGGAAAAAAAAACCAATCTCTTTTGCAACGAATATAGAGAGAAAAGCATCAACATATAATTCACACAAACACAATAAAATTCACAACAACGATGAACGATAGAAAAACTATTCATGCATCCTTAGGAATCAATGTCTGGATCTAACAAGAAAAGAATTACTTAAGTGGAAAAAAGATAGATCTAACAACTAAGATACAATAAGAAGTTCTTTGGGGAAAAAACATAATTTTGTTCATACCTGACAACCAATATGGAAAAGATTGCAACTTCAAATGAATCTTTAACATCAAAATAGAATTGAGATTAAAAAAAAATTGGAAAAAAAAGACGCGCCTTTTAAGAATTTGAGGCTTTATAAAACGGTTACTCGGATTCCTAGCTAATGTGTCTGTTTAAGCTTTGTTGCCTATAGTTCATTTATCTTGGGATCGCTTTTCTTTTGTTTTAGTTATCTAACTTTGAAATTATTATATGCATATAAATCATGTAATGCAAGATACATTCTTTTGAAATTTAAGCTTTAGGAGCTTTCCAAATCCATTGTACATTTAAATTCTGTTTAAACCCACACAATTATATTGCTCAGTTTGTTTGCTTGTTTTTTATTTTATTTTTAATTCCTAGCTAAATATCAGAAGGCCATAGAACAGGACAATCAAGATTAACTAGATCGTTGGTTATTATATTTATCAGTGTAATTGGACGATCATTCCTATGTTTTAATTGCTTGGATAGCTAGTCGTGTAATTAAATGATAATTGGATCATTAATCACTCCTGATGTTTTCCGTCAATTAAAATGACGTATTTCAATGGTGTGACATAAAAAAGTCTTAATCATTTGATATAACAAAGTTATTCATATTTCATATATTTAGCATCTTCATCACTTAAGAGAAATAAAAATTTGTGATGTATCGATTGGACAACTTGTTTTAGATAACTATATTGAATTTGGCATTTTATTTTTGGAAATATTAACTTATGACTGATTAAGTAAGTTGCATAACTTGTATTGCTAAAAAATGAATGAAAATATACAACTTAAATTGACAAAAAAATTAGAAATGACTAATAATCCAATTAGTATTTAGTTACACGACAGATCATCCAAGCAATTAAAACATATGTATGAAGGTCAAATCAGTAGATAAATACAATGATCAATGATCCAAATAACCCGGACAATCTTGTATTAAGGACTAATACAATCATAGATCAAGGAGCTGGCAACAGAAAAATCATGACTAACAGTTCTAAATTAAACCCTAGAATAAATTATTCCGCCAAAACTTAAAACCCTAGAATTCAAATTATAAACAAAATTATACTAAGAAAAGAGGGATTTAGACGGGACTTACGGAGATTCAGCAACTCGAAATCGATGGCGGCGAGTAAATCTCAATCTATCGAAGATCTCGAGAGCAGCAGCCAGAGAGACAGAGTGGAAAGCTCTAGCACTCTCTATAGCAGAGAGAGAAAAAAGAGCGCCCTATTGCATCGTGAAGCTGGAACTATATAGTATTTTGGCATATAATAATTTTTAACATATAATAATTTCATTATTTCCATACATATACCAATATTATCAAAAGTATCCTCCATATTTCAGTATTTGCATAACTACCCTTTAAATCTGCCAACTTTGCAAAGGTAACCCCCCCCCCCTCCCCCAAAAAAAAATCTAAAAATCATCAACTTCTTACAATGTAAAATTATCAGTAATATAGAAAACGTTTTGCTCATTGTATCCGACCAACTTAATAATTTGCTGGTTTGGGGGTTGTAAGCATAAAAAAATACCTATAGGTTTCCGGATATAGCTCAAGACGAAAAGAAGACGAGGAACGTCGATAGTCAAAGAAGATAATCTAATACCAAGGACCAACCAAGGAATGTGCAAAACACAAAACAACGAAAACAATGGGGACCCGAAGTTGTCTTAGAAACGGTGAAACAACATACAGTTTCCAAGACAAGGAAGTTGTCTCGGAAACTATGAGACAACACATTGTTTCTGAGACACGGAAACTGTCTCGGAAACTATGGGATAGTGTAACACTCTTTTGGATGGTTTTCTCGACTTTGGTGTAGTCCACATGGCTTTATAACCGCTTGGGATCATCCATAAAAATGGGAAGGCCGTTGCAAACTGAAAATCCGCCCATAACTATAGAAATAATAGCATTTAAATGGATAGATGTCGGTTACAAAACAGTCTGGAGTAATCCCTTCTTTCGAGACAGTGAACACTGTCTCGAAAATAGGAGTTGACAGATAAGGTTTGTTTCGACTTCTTATCTTCAGAAACGATTCTCAGGGGCTATAAACACGTCCCCTACACCCTTGTGCATGAGGCACCGTTTTTAAGGAATCCTCAAAGTCTTTGGTGTTTCCTCGAGATCTAAGCTTTGACTTGATCTTGAGAAGAGTGTTTTATCTTACCTGGTTGAGATATACACTTCTGTCCTTGTTTCTAAAACGAAACATCGACTCCAAGCCTTCTTCGAATCAATCTAGATCTGTGACTCGGTCGTCCACGGACTAACGTGTCCCCGGCACAGGCAAAGATCCCACGCAAGCAGAGTCTGCTCAACAAGAGTTTCTGCATGTGTTTCTAGGAGATTATCTTTTTATTTCTTTTGTGTAAGAAAAGTCATATAAAAAGACTCCTTCTTTTGAACTTATTGTAAATGATAAACGTTGTAAATGAGTTCCGTAATGAAATCGATTTCCAAATACGCTGGCAACCATAGTGGGAACCAACGGTCTCACTGCTAAGATCGTTGTGTAGTAATCAATCAAGATCCCGGTTGAATCCACGATCGAGTACGAGTTTGACCAAGCAAAGTTTGAGGAGTATCTGTCATCCTCCTCCTCCTCAAGATCTTCCTTGTCTCGTAAATGCAGTAATATTTCATCTTCAAAGAAGATTTTTAGGTCTTCCACCCCGATGAAGGCTACTGGTGATGACTCTCACCCAATTGTTGCTGGGGCTTCCCCTCACAATGCTATTCCGACGATCGACAATGCCGGAACCTCTGCTCATAATGATTTCTCTCTAGTTAAGGAATTGTTGAATGAAAGTTCACCGACTTTGACAAAGAGGGCTCGTCAAAGACAACGCCAATGTCATGCTCGTCTGCTCGCCAAGGCTTTGGAACAAGTCGACAGAGTTTGCTACTACACAGATCTGGAGTCAAAGAGGCGTCGATTGATCCAGTTGCCTCAAAGGCAAACCACCGACATCTCCTCCAAGCCATTGACCGATGGATGAGTCCATGTCAAAAAGACATGTTCAACTCTTAAGGAACGCATTCAAAAGCGTCGTGCAAATTCTGCTCGTGCTCGTATCCTTATGCAAAAGACACAAGAAATGAAGAAGAAAACAGTGGCCAAAGAACCACCAAAAGCCCGCAAAGTTTGGATTCCTAAGTCTAAACTTATGCGAAAATCATGTTCTGAGATAGCGGGGACTACATCCTTCAGTCGAGACACCAACCAATATCTCGCCCAAAGGAGCCTTGGTCGAGACACCAAACAGTGTCTCACCCAAAGGAACCTTGGTCAAGACACCAAACAGTGTCTCGCCCAAAGCCAAGCCCCTGCGATCTCTTCTTCAGCTTTGTCTACGTTCGTTCCTGCTCCGTCGGCTATCGTACCACCGGTGAAGCATCACGGAAGTGTTGACCTATCAAAGTTCAAAATCACGATGATGGATAACCTTGGTCCTTTGCATGAAGATCGAGGTAAAGCTCCAGTAAAAGAACGCTTGGGTCCGAGAAATAAAACCCAGGTAGTTCCTCAGCTAGGGGGTCATACACGCCCTCCCATGAAGTCAACTACTATTCAAAGGTGTCCCGCTGCCTCCAAACCGACCAAGACACCTTGATGTACCTATTCGTGCAAGGTGCACGATAAAGACAAAGAGACCTCCCCTCTTGGGAGAATTCCTGTCACCTCTCGCCTAGGGTTTCATGTCGAAGCCCAGGAGCCTATTGAGATTCCACACTCATAAGGGGGTGGTTCCAAACGTGCGACTCCTGATGTGACTTCGGCAACGATAAATTATCCTAAGAATGTTAATAAGACTACACGTCCCCAAAGGAGGAAGTCATACCAATAACGATAGGGTGCTCCGGCCATCATGTCGATGAGTTGTACTATCATGTTAGGGGTGTGAATAAATCCTAAAAGAGGACTGTTCGAGAAAAGAGTCTTCATTCATGTGAGAGGCTCATCAGGGTAGTATCATCTGAATGTAGCTGCTCCAAGACCACTCTACAAAGGGTCTCAGTATTTGAGAGACTCTCCATCGAGGTATCAAGGCCCAAGCCAAGACGTTTCCGCAAGAGAAGGCCCACTGTCCAAGATGGTGAATTCCCAGAAGTCACTATTAACATGGCTGATAAAGGAAAGCGGCATTCAACCAATTCTGACCCTAACTTTTCCCCTGGAGGAAGAGTTGATCAAAGACTTTCTCAGAGAGTGTCTCGGCTCTAATTAAGAGCCACCAGGCGTAGGTATTACAGAAGAATGAATGAAGGGTTGTCTTCAGATGACGAACCTTCGTATGCTTACTCCGCGATCGCTTCCGATGATACAATGTCCAGCATAGGGCAAGCCAATGAGGCATTCATAATTACACCTGATCAGTTGGCTCAAATGCTTCAAGAAGCTCTGACTAAACAACGAGAAGAAATCAGAGCTGAAATGAAAATAGAGATGGAGTTGACTATGCAGCAAATGAGGGAATTACATGATCAACAACCTCATCAACAACATGAGCCGAGTCAACGGGCTGAGTCCAGCCATCGCAATACCACACCTGTTCAAACAAATGTGGTTGACAGCGACTCGGATGTGGACGAGACCATTTTTTCTGGCCCTCCTCCCAACAACAATAACACTGGGGGTGGTCCGGTAGAGCCTCCTCCACCTCCTCAGAATCGCCCGAAGAAAGATGCATGTGAGGATAAGAAGATGAAAGACCTCAAAAGCAAAGTCAATGCTTTGATGTCCGCTCAAGAGGTAAAAAAAGACAGGCATTCCTTGCCCATATCCGAGAGAATGGGAATCAATCCTGTATCCGACGAAGTTTAATCTAATTAACTTCATGACATTTGACGGGAAAGGATCACCAACCTAACACTTGATCTACTTCAAATCTTACTTAGGTATGATCTCTAGAAACAAAGCTTTGATGGTCTGATCATTCGTAGGCACCCTTCGAGGGTCCGCCTTCAATTGGTACCGCTATCTGAAGTTGGGGAGTATTAACAGCCGGGATGACATGGAAAGCTCATTCCTCAGCAATTTCTTTGATGATGACACTGAAATATCAATTGGGACTCTGGTGGATGAGAAACAGAAAGATGGAGAATCAGTCGATAACTTCGTCAAACGTTTCCAGAATAAGATAATGAATTGTCGGGATCCAGTCACAGAGGAGTTTATTCTTCAAACTTATCACAACAATCTCTCCCTGGATGTCTTAGAAGCCATAGGAGTCGTTCCTTCTAAAACCTAAAAAGAGTTAAAGATGCATGGGGAATAGGTCGAACGTTTCCTCAAGAGGAAGAAGCTTGAGAGATCAGCCAACGCCCAATCCTCCAAAGCAAAATTTTACTCCTCGAGGCAGAGGAAAGGTACTTGCAACTACCATCGATGCTCATCAAATGTCACAACGACAGCCACAGTAGCAAATGCTGCAATAGTCATCATTCCAACTGTAGCACTAAGACCATCTCCAACCCATTGCACCAAAATGGTGCAAATTTTGCATCAAAATGGTGCAAAAGTCACATCAAACAGTAATACATCTCCAACCCATTACACCATTTTTTACACCAAAAAAGAATATTCTCAGTATATTCTCACTTTATTCCCTTTTATCTATTTTTATATTAATTGAGAGGTAAAAACAAATATTTAAAAAATTTTTAAAAAAGTGAACAGTAATGGGACGGATGAACAGTGCGACGCCATATTTGGTGCAGCACTGTTCATTTGCACCAAAATGGAGCAGAAAATGGGGCTGGATTGGAGAAGGAACAGTGCAACAAAAAGCACTGTTTGCACCAAAATGGGGCTGGGTTGGAGATTGGAGAAGGAACAGTGCAACAAAAAGCACTGTTTGCACCAAAATGGGGCTGGGTTGGAGATGCCCTAAGCGCAACAATCTCAAAGGCAGTCAAGGACTTCGGAGCCCAGATTTTCTAAGGAGTATTCCTTTAAAGAAGATGAAGTATCTGCCATCTTCAAGTACCTCTTCAATAATAACAAAATCAAGCGGTCGCTAATCACAAATAAATAGGAAGTTAAGAGAACTTCGGATCTAAAGTATTGCGCCTATCATAGAAGGGTTCACCATCCTACTAAGGTTTGTTACGTTCTCAAAGATCGAATTCAAGCATTGAATGATGCTGGCATCATAATTACGAAGCCCAAGGAAAAAAGTTGGTGTAAACGTATGTTGGCCTTCTTGTTTTGATGATGTTTAACAAACAATTTACCACTAATGTTGTTTGTCTAGTATTTATGTTTTCTTATTTATTATAGACAAACAACGTAATTAGAGGTTGGATGGATTGCGCCATAACGATCATATCAAATGGAGGTTGGCGGAATGTCGAGTTGAGGCCTTGCAATTCAAAGTTAAAGATCAAGTTCAAGCTTCATCCACATGTGTACCAAGTTAAGCTACAATGAAGATCAAGATCAAGCTTGGGTAATCTAGTTTAGATTTTATATTATGTGTGTTAAGTACGTTAAGATTTTGAAAATATTGCATAGAATATGCAATTGTGAAAATATCATATTCTTAGTTTTTGGACTTAACAATAATCATATACATATTTTATTAAGTTTACAAAATTATTGTGCAGAGTTTCAAAACATGGTTTAGCCTAAATGACAAAATTCATATGTTTACATTTTCGTGTTTTGGATTATTTTGCAAAATGATGATATTTTTCATTTGGGAAGTCCTTTTTGAAAATCAGTCATTGTAACATGTTTATTATCATGTCTACAATCATTCTCCAAAGTTTTACATTTTTTAGAATTTATTTGATATTTTTAAACAGTGTTTTAAAATCAAGAAATCAGATTTTCATGTATCAGATTTCGGTCGACCGAATCAGATTTCGGTCGACCAATCCGGTCGACCGCTCATATGTTCAGCCGTCAGTGGGCAGCAGAGAGTTTGTCGGTCGACCGGTCCGGTCGACCGAGAGCTCCATCGGTCGACCGCAGGAATTTCCGGTCGACCGCCAATATGACCGTTGCTTTCCCAACGGCTATTTCCTGAGCTGATTTTCTGGGGCTGTTTTTGTCATTTGCTTGGGATTTTTGGCTGAGGTTTTGGAGGCTATAAATACCCTCTTTGATCTTAGTTTTCAATAGAGTTAAGAAGTTTTTAAACAAGGGTTTTAAAAAAGATTTAAGCTTGTTTAAGCTTGTTTAAGGGTTTAGTTTAAAGCTGTTTTAGCTTTCACAAGTGGAGGAGATTATCTTCTTGTTTGGGCCTCAAATCTCCATCTCTCCATCTTGATCTATTGAGAAGTTTTCTAAACTCTACTCTAGCTTTTATTTATTAATTATCATTTCTATTAAAGCTAGTTTTATATTGAGTTTAGATTTGATTTTATCTCTTTGTTACACACACACCCACTTGAGCTTATTGTATTTGCATTCATAATATATTTGGGGTTGTGAGAGTTGTAACATTGAGTGTGAGCTTTCATTGTGTTCTCATCCATAGTTGAGAACAATCAATTATTGTAATTGAGCCTAATTGTGAGATACACATTGTAATACACTTGTACACTGAGAGAAGTGTGTGGCGAGAGTCGGGGATCGTCCCAAGAGGAGTGGCGTCGGTTGACAAACCTAGGGAGAGGTTGTAACTGAGCACTTGAGGGAGACACGTCTAGTTCAACACTTAGTGGGTGTAGAGTGGGCTTACATTGTGTGTTGTTGTGAAGTTTTCGGTGAACTAGAAAACCGAGTGTGAGGAGTGGACGTTGATCGGTGATCGTTGAAAACCGACATTGTGAGAGTGAGTGTATACGTTAATCGGTGATCGTTGAAAACCGACATAGTGTGGTTGTAAACGTTATTCGGGTGAACGTAGAAAACCCGGTCCTGATAGTGGATTTCTCCTCGGGAGTGGGGAGCGGAGACGTAGGACGGAAGGTCCGAACTCCGTGATCATTTGATTGTGTTTGAGTGTGCTTTGGCGTTTATTCTTATTTGTGCTCATTGCTCATTTCGCCATTGTCTCTTTATTTATATCATCCACTATCTTGTTTCATTTTATTTACCCTCGTGTTAGTTTCATATCCTTGCATATATATCTCATAGTATATCTCTTTGCTAGGATATATTTCATTATTCATATTGCTTATCCTAGTTCACATATCATGTTGTATTTCATACTTGCTAGGATAACTTGTTAATTAGTTTTAATTGGCATAAAATTGGATTAGATTAGTATAAGACCCTAATCACCCCCCACCCCTCTAGGGTCCAACAATGTAGTGTCCATCAGTTTCGGCTCCATCCCTTTATCGTGGTTCCAACCAGAGCTAGTGGAAAAGTAGAGATGAAAATAGTGAACAACGATCCTCACGGACAATGTCAGAAGGGACTCGTACTATATATGGCCCCTAATGGTGAAGTTCTTTGGGTTCATCCAGACCTACTTGAAGATGGACAGTGGGAAGGATCCTCTTCTAAGAAGAAATCCAATAGTAAGGGCAAATTGTGATGCCCCGCATTAGCAAGTTCGAAAAAAGACGATGAAGAAATCCTAACTTTACTGCTTTCGAAAGACGAATACGAAGTCTTTGTAGCCAACAAAGAACCAGCCTTCGCTACCAGGAGTGAGAACGAATATCGGTACAAGTACCCAGAGATTTCTGACCAGTATGCTAAAACTTTGGCTGAGCTGGGGGTGGTTTCAACTCCTCCCAAACTGACCGACAAGCCCCAACAACAACCAGATGCTAAGCAGAAAGGAGTAGCGACAAAACAAAAAGAGCCTCAACACAAAGAGGTTTAGATTCCAAAGCAGTCTCGTTTCAATCGACCAATTGGAAGAGATAAATCGGAAAGCTCGAACACTCTATACCGCTTCGATGTTATGGCCAAGCTGGCCAACATTCCTACAAGGATTACTCTATATGAGTTACTGCGTCTTTCCAAAGATACCAGAGAAGTTTTGCAAGAAGCTTTGGCTGACTCTGACGTTTTCATCACTCAGATTAAGCAAGTCCCTAAAGAGCCGGAGCCACCAGTTCAATACTGCAATCTGACAGCTAAGCAATTACAAAGGAGGATATGCAAGTGAGGAACTCAAAGCATGATAGGCTGTTGTATTTCACCGAGTACATTGGCTTAACTTCTGTCAACCGAATCTAAGTAGATCCGGGTTCTGCAGTTAGCATCATGCCGCTATGATTGATGTATCATCTTGGAATTCTTGCTAGCAAGTTGGCATCTACGGGCACTGTTATCTATGGATTCAACACTAGTGGATCTAGGCCATTGGGTAAAATCCGAGCGAAGTGCCAGCTTGGAGAATTGAAGTCAGAGGTCGCGTGTTACGTGATAGATGCATAGATGGCTTACAACTTGCTATTGGGTCGACCTTGGATCCATAGCAACGTTATAGTTCCTTCCACCCTCCATCAGTATCTAAAGTATGTGGATACAAATAATAAGGTCAAGACGGTGGTCGCGGACAAGTAACCATTAAAGGGGTTAAAAAATTATTTTACTGACTCCCTTTTATATGGTGCTAAATCCAATACCGAACCATCAGCCCTGGGGATGGACATCAGAGAAGAAGCTAATACCAAAGTCGGGCTCGATTATGATGAAGGTCTTGTATTCAACGATATTGAACCTCTTGTAATCGATCTTGATGGTAGCGAATCGTCAGATGGAAGTTGTAACTGGCAACTTACCGATTATGTAATAAATAACGATTTAGAGTATTCGCTTTGTCTTAATGATGTAATGCAGGAACTATATAATAACCCTGACATACATATATCATTTCAGTCATCTTACATGTCAAAGAAGCATGTCCAAGACTCCTTCGGAACAACCCTCATCTTACCTGCAAAGGCAAGTGGTAGAAAAGAAATAATCTTTGGTAAATAGGAGTCATTTCCACCCTCCAATCTCTTCTTGGAGACCAACACCGATGATGAAGGACCTGATCGGCATTTCTTCAGATACAGCTCACAAGCACATGATTATATGAAGAATCAAGGATATAACCTCACGCTCGGTGAAGGTCTCCGTTTTGGTCAAGGTATCCGGGTTCCACCCGATCCTACCTATGTACCAAAAGGGAAGCCCGACAATTATTACGAACATAAGAGGGGTCTAGGTTATGTCTCTTCATCTAACGATGAATGTTGTTGGTAAGTTATCAACCAGTTATCCAACCCGGGTAGAGACAGATATTCATCAGATTCTATAGATTAGGACTCTGATGTTAGCCTTGGAGGAATGTTCAAAGGCTTGATTTGAATATGCCACGATCGACCCTGCAACAGTACAGGGAGACGATCAATTGCCAACTTGGGAAGACCCTTGGATCCATTACCTAAACATCCAATATGGTGACAGATTCGAGCAAAGAGAACCTCCCACTGAAGACAAAGTAGTCCAGGTAAATATGGTCAATGAAGTGAATCTGAAGCCTATATTCATCAGTGATAGCCCCCCACCAAAAGAGAAGGAGGAATTGATTGCTCTCATCAAGGAGTACATCGACATCTTTGTCGGGAATTATGAAGATATGCTAGGACTTGACCCAAACATAGCGATGCACCGCCTTAACATAAAATCGGATTTTAAACCTGTCAAACAGCAGCAGAGATGATTTTGTCTGTAAATTATGGAAGTGATCGAGTCTGAAGTTAAAAAGCTGATTGACTCGGGTTTTTATCAAGAAAGAGCAACATCCCGACTGGCTAGCAAATATTGTACCGATCCTTAAAAAGAACAGGAAAATCGGGATCTGTATCGACTTTAGTGACCTGAACACCACTTGCCCAAAGGACGATTTCTGTCTTCTGATCATGGATGTCATCATTGACAACACGTGTGGGTTCGAGAGAATGTCCTTCATGGATGGATTTTTGGGTTATAATCAAATCAAGATATACCCTAACAACGAAAAGCATAACGCATTCAGAACGCCCCTTGGCGTCTTCTTCTACACAGTCATGCCCTTCGGCTTGAAGAATGCAGGCGCCACATACCAATGAGCAATGTCAAAGATTTTCCAGGAATACCTACGGAAGACCGTCGAGTGCTATGTTGATGACTTGGTCGTGAAAAGCCACAGCAAAGATGACCACATTAAAGACTTGAGGATGATATTCGATCTCATGCAGAGTCACCAATTGAAGATGAACCCTACTAAGTCCTTCCTGGGAATGTCCAGTGGTAAGTTCCTTGGATTCGTCATCACCACGAAAGGTATCCACATTGATCCCAATAAAGTGAAGTCGATACACGAATTGCAACCCCCGTGAAATCTCAAAGAACTCAGAGGATTGCAAGGGCGACTGGCTTACATCTGGCGGTTCATCTCGAACCTCTCCGGGAAATGCCAACCATTCTCCAAGCTCACAAAGAAAGGCGTGTCGTTCATTTGGGATGATGCTTGTTAGAAGGCATTTGAGGATATCAAAGCATATCTGTCAAATCCTCTTATTCTCATTGCACCGAAGTCAGGGAAACCATTCTTGATTTATATCAAGACAACAAACCACTCATTAAGTGCTTTACTCCCATAAGACGATGACAACGGTCATGAGCAGGTAATATATTACCTGAGTCAGACTCTGATAGGTGCAAAATCATGATATCCGATGATTGAGAAGGAGTGTCTCGCCCTAGTATTCGCAATTCAAAAAATACGACACTACCTGGTTGGACAAATGATCTACATTATTTCCAATATCAATCAAGTCTGAGTATTCATGACGTAACCGACTTTTATGAACTAGAGGTTAGCGAGATGGGCCTTGCACTTGTCCTAATATGACCTGCACTTCAAGCAACAGAAGTCGGTCAAAGGACAAGTGATTTGTGATCTTCTAGCGTCTAACCTTATGAAGGATGCAGTCGAATTATATGAAGATTTGTCGGATGAAACTCATAAAGTCAACACTATCTCCCATCAGCAGGTGTGGCAATTATACTTTGACGATACTTCCCGAGTAACTAATGTGGCTAGCACTACCGGGTCTTCAAAAATATCCTCAGGAGTCGGAGTCATTCTAGTTTCTCTGGAGAAACATGTGATGCCTCAAGCCTATTCATTAGTCGAGCCATGTTCCAACAATGTAGTCGAATACAACGCGTTGCTCATTGGACTCAGTTTCGCCAAAGAGCTAGGGGTCAAATATCTTGAAGCTTTCGGTGATTTTCAACTGATAGTCAAGCAGGTTTGAGGAGAGTATGGAGTCAGAAACCAAGACTTGATCCCATACCACCAGGCGGCCATCTAGATGGCAGACTCATTTAAAGAATTCTTCATTGAGTACATCCCACGTCTCCAGAATGCATACGCAGATGCACTAGCAGCATTAGCAATATCTCTGGCACAGCTTCTCGAAACAGAACATTTAGTTACTGTGAGAACTCACCAACTCCTCGTACCGGACTACGCCTTGGACATCAAAGAGGCACACTCGACCAGAATCAAACTCGAGCCTCGAGATTGGTATTTCCCCATTATTGATTATGTCTTACGTGATATTTTACCAGAAGACATAAAAGAAAAAGACTAGATCCGACGAAGAGCACCGAGATTCTATTACAACGTGGCGACTCAGACGCTCTATCACCGTACATATGATGATTTGCTACTCCGATGTCTTTCGACCAAAGAAGCATAGGAAGCTCTCAGGAAGCGCATGACGAAAGCTGTAATGCGTACCAACCCGGTCCTAAATGTAAAACCCTAGAGGGAGGTGAATAGGGTTATGAGGCAATAATTGTGTAATTTAAAATATGACAATGCAATACACCACAAAATTTAAATGCTAAAACAAAATAAAGGAGAGGAGTTAGGTAATAGTTAGCCAATTGTGACATGCGGTATATTCATGAGGTTCGGTCCTCCGACCTACGTCCCCGCTCCTTACTCTCGAGGAGAATTTATTATCACAACCCGGTTTAGAACTCGAAACTTCTTCACAATAATCTCCTCTTGAGATCATACAACCATACAGTAGATCTCCACGAGATCAAGCTCTCCACACGTTACAAATAAAAGAAAAGAAGCTCTCTTACAACAGCCCTATGGCAAGATGAAGAGATTGCAATTGAAGCTTGGGATTTGCAAGTGTGAAAACAAATTGAGAGAATTGAAAGTTGAAGCTCTTTTAAATACCAAAACACAAACTCAATAAATTCTCAAGGATTACTTTTTTTTGAAATGAATGGGGTAGCTGGGTATTTATAAGCATTCAAGAGATCAGCCATAACCCTAAAGAAAAAGACAAAAGCGTTCAAAACACGAAAAAACTAGAAACAGGACAAAACTAGTTGTTGGAAGCTTATCAATCGACTGATGAGGTTCGTCAGTCAACTGATGAGCTGACCGTTATAAGTAGTTTGCAGCTCGTCGGTCGACTGAATAGCTCATCAGTCGACTGAAGGATTCATCAGTCATAAAAGCAGAAACTTTGGATGATTATGGCCAGTTTTTTCAGTCGACTGATACATTGCATCAGTCGACTGATAACATATAATCAGCCTGTTTTGATTTTTAAAAAAGAATTTTTAGGGCCTTTAAAAAATAGTAAATAAATTCTAAAAAATGTGAAACTTCAGGAAAAGTTTTTAAATATAATAACGAACTTGTTTGAAAAGAAATTTTGCAAAAAGGCCCTCGTAGTTGAAAAGTCTATAAATGTTATGTTTGATGAAACTAATGATGGTCGCAAGATGATTTGCCTAGGGATGATGATGATATTGAGAGAGGATTGGAGCTTTTGCAAATAAATGACAAACCCTCAACGGTGATGCACCAAAAATTAGGGAAGGAAACAATGAACAAAATCTAGAAGAACTCCCTAAGACATAGAAATTTGCACCGGATAATCCAAAGGAACAAATTATAGGGAGTCCATCCAAAGGCATCATGACTCACTCAAAAACAATGAGCGAATATGGTAATGTAGCTTTCTTATCCCAAATTGAGCATGCTTTAAAAGATGAGTTTTGGGTTTTAGCTATGCATAATGAACTGGACAATTTTTAAAGAAACAATGTTTGGAAACTAGTTCCTAGACCTAAAGATATTCATGTTATTGGAACCAAATGGGTTTTTAGAAATAAACTTGATGAATTTGGCATAGTGACTAGGAATAAAGCTCGTTTAGTTGCCTAAGAATATAATCAAGAGGAGGGCATAGATTATGATAAAACTTTTGCACCGCTTGCAAGATTAGAATCAATTAGGATGTTTTCGGCATTTGCTAGTTTTAAAATTTTGAAGTTGTTTCAAATGGATGATAAAAGTGCTTTCTTGAATGGTTTTATAAAAGAAAAGGTATATGTTGAGCAACCCCTCGGCTTTATTAATTTTTTATTTCCAAATCATGTTTACCGGGTTCAAAAAGCTTTATATGTGTTAAAACAAGCTCCTAAAGCTTGGTATGCTCACCTTTCAAGTTTTCTTATTGATAATGGTTAAAAGAAAAAATTGATAATACTCTTTTTGTTAGAAAAAGGAAAAATAATTTGATTTTGGTTCAAATTTATGTTAATGATATTATTTTTGGTGCTACTAATAAATATTTGTGCAAGGATTTTTCTAAAATTATACAAGATCAATTTGAGATGAGCACGATGAGAGAGCTTACATTCTTTCTCGGTCTCTAAGTCAAACAAACAAGTGATGGAATATTCATGTCGCAAAGCAAATATGCTAGAGGGTTGGTTAAAAAATTTGGGATGGAAAACTCCAAACATTCCACAACTCCAATGAGCACAACCATCAAGTTGGACTTGGATGAGAGTGGTGAGAAGATAGACCAAAAGCTTTATCGAGGTATGATTGGTAGTCTACTTTATCTTACCACTAGTAGGTCGGATATAATATTTAGTGTTTGTGCATGTGCACGTTTTTAAGCTTCTCCTAAAAAGTCTCATTTGTTTGCGGTCAAAAGGATTATCAAGTATATTAATAGGACCATAGACTTGGTCTATTTTATCCTAAAAACACATCTTTTGATCTTTGTGGATAGTATGATGTCGACTTTGCCGGTTGTAGGGTAGACCGCAAGAGTACGAGTGATATATGTCAATTTTTAGGTAACTCTCTTGTGTCTTGGGCATCCAAGAAACAAAATTGTGTTGCCTTGTCCACTATGGAAGCGAAATATATTATCACCGGCTTATGTTGTGCACAACTTTTATGGATAAAACAAAATTTGGTTGATTTTGATTTATATTTTCATGATATAAAAATACTTTATGATAATACTAATGCTATTAATATTTTTAAAAATTTTGTTTTACATTCTAGAACCAAGCATATTGATGTACGTCATTATTTTTTACGTGATCATGTAGAGAGGAAAGATGTATCCCTTGTTTATATTGATACTAAATCACAATTAGCGGACATCTTTACCAAGCCTCTTTGTGAATAAGTTTTTTATCACATAAGAAATGAGTTGGGCATATGCATTCTTTGATTGGTTGTTTTAATGACGTTGTTTGATATTGGTTTTTGGTCTATCACTTTTATATCTCAATATTTTCTTTATATTCATTGTCATAACATGATTAAACACACTAGGATACTTTGTGTGAGTGGTTGGGAGAGACCGGGGTCAATTCCAAGAGGAGTGGGTTGGTAGTAATGCCTAGGAAGAGGTCGTAAATCCAAACACTTGAGGAATGTAACACGGGTAGGCCAACACTTGACGGGTATCTTGTGGGTTTTTGCATGTATCTTGTTTTATCTACCCTATTTTTTATGGTGCCAAAGGGGGAGAAACATCTCCTCTTTTGTGCACATAGTTAGGGGGAAGAGAGCCTTATAGATAGGGGGAGCAACTATCTATAAGCTATATATTCAATTTTATTTTGCTTTTGAATAATGGTTGATTGTCATCATCAAAAAGAGAGAGATTGTAAGCCTTTATGTTTTGATAATGATTGTAGGCTGTCTAAAAATCACAATAGATAGCTTATTCAAACAAGCTCCGACAACGGAGGTCACAATCAGACGACTTCCCAATCACTGCATCCACAACTCCACAATTGCCACAAACGCGACCTCACTTCTGAGATGATTGATCTTGATGGCTGTGACAACAGCATGGCTAATATCATAGCAACTATTAGAGATGCTGATGAGTAGTGTGATGATTTCAGAAATAAAAGGTTGGACTCAGTTGGTGAGTTGCTTGGTAGAGAGCTATGGGCAAATATTCGTCTTCAAGACACTATGGATGTTGATTCCCGTCTAGCTTCAACAACGAAAGCTACAATCAAATAGCTTTCGGGTCGGTGATCGAAAGCGGCAAATAGAGGACTTTTCACATAGATCTAGAAGGGTTACAATTCAACGACACTTCCGACAACTGATGAAAACTCTATTCAGCAGTCTTCACAATCTGCAGTGAAAGTTACAATCTGACGGCTTTCACACTCCACAACAGCTAAAGCTAGGATTACTGAACGACGGTCCTTGCAACGCACTACAGAAGAAGTTACAAATCAACTAACTCCTTCTGAAACGCGGATGTCATCCCCGCGTCACCAAGTTGGAAATGAAGGCGACCCTCGCGTCGTCAATGCACAAACAAATCAGCTAACTCCTTCTGAAACGCGGGTGTCATCCCCGCGTCATAACTTTGGAAATGAAGGCGACCCTCGCGTCGTCAAGCCACGGCGACCCTCGCGTCGACAATGCACAAGCCAAACGTGAGCGACCCTCGCGTTCAATGGTGTTCAACCAACGGCGACCCTCGCGTCGTCAATGCACAAGCCAAACGTGAGCGACCCTCGCGTTCAATGGTGTTCAGCTAACACCCAACTTCGCGTCTTAATTCAAAGAACACGAAGTAGAGGTTCTGAACGCCAGAATGGGCGTTTGACTTATTCAAACATAAGTCGAACGGTTCCAAAACCGTTTATCCCACGTTCTGAGGGATTTTCGCCCACATAGGAGCGGATATAGGAGTCAGTTACAATCTCCTATCCCCCTATAAAAGCTCAACAAACCCAACAGAGTAAGGTTGGATCATCAGAATCTAAACCAGACGAGTTGGTTAAAAGGGCTGGCTTTTTAAAAACTAAGGGGTGAGTGGTTGGATTTTTGACATCTGAACCGCATAGGTTGGATTCTCAGGATCTCAACCACTCAGGCTTGGAGATTCAGCAGCAACGAAATCCTTAGAGATAGGATTTTTGAATCAAACTCAGAAGATCAAATCTGAGAGGATTCTTCGACAACAGAAAAACAGCTTGATCATTAACCGAATTTTCGGTTCCAACAACTCTATTCACAGAGTTCAAACTCGTTCAGAGTTCTTAAACTCATTCAGAGTTATTCATAAAACTTTCCACGAAAGTTCATCGTTCCCACGAGATAAAGACGGTCGGATCGTCAACGGAGAGCAAGTTCGACGCAATCAATCGAAGGAAGCACTCCATCGCTGCCAAGAAGAACCCAGTTTTAAACAAAGGGAAAAATCAAATTCGTTTTCCTCTCTTTTGTAATCAAGTTGTAACCGAGATCAAAGGAATCAAAGTCACATTTTCTTTATTCTCTTCTTTACAATTTTCTCTACATACAAAAGATTTTCTTTATTCTCTTCTTTACAATTTTCTCTACATACAAAAGATGGCGACTCCGCTGGGGACTAGCTTTTCCGACGATGAAGTGGTGGCTCAGTCCGACGTCCACCTCTTGGGAACGACTGTAGAACCTCTCGTCGTAGAGTTGGATCAGGCGAAATACGAGGAAGCCCTATCCTCTGGATCGCTTAGCCCCAAGGCTAAGCATGGTGTCCGCAAGATCTCCAAGGAGATCAATTCTGTTGTTGAAGAGCCGAAGAAAGCCCTCTCCTTCGGCCAGGAACTCAAACTGGCTCTGATGGCGGAAGATCCCACCTCCGCGTCAGCAAGACGTGCTTCAGGCCACAAACGGCCTCTGGAGGAGACGAGTCCTGTAAACGTCAATGACGTTGCTGCAAAGGCTTTGAAACAAGCCAAAAAGAACGCCGCTCGCCGACGGAGAAGATCCATCCGACGAGCACACTTACGAGAAAGCCGATTGTTGGCCCAACGCGAAGATCGCGTTTCTAAAGATCCAACCGAACCTGGCGTCCCCAAAGAAGAACGCTCACTGCGTGGCAATGAGCCCAACTACGAACCTAGGCTGATACAGCTCAAACGCGACCCTGAGTGGCGCGTTGTTCACTCAAAACGCAGCCCTCAGAATGGAGCTGCCAAAACCAAACGCGACCCTCATAGGCGCGTTCCAATTGAACATGACTCTCAGGAGTCTGTTTCACAAATTAAACGCGACCCTCAGGTGCGCGTTCAAACGAAGCATGACTCTCAGGAGTCTGTTTCACCAACTAAACGCGACCCTCAGGTGCGCGTTCAAACGAAGCATGACTCTCAGGAGTCTGTTTCACCAACCAAACGCGACCCTCAGGGGCGCGTTCAACCAAAACTTGACCCTCAGAGGTCAGGTTCATCATTTAAACGCAGGCCTCGGCCTAGTGTTTTCAAACGCGACCCTCGCGTTACTTCTCAAGAACGCGATCTTCAAGAGGTCCGTCAGGTTCAAAAAAGTCAGCGTGGCTTTAAAATTCACGTTCGACAAGAACCAATCTCACCTACCCAAGGGCAGGGGGTTCCAACTCCACCTCCAAGTCCGGGGAAAGTTTCCTCCCAAGTTCCTGATCTGCGGGAATTATTGTCAAGAGGAAAATCAACAGTGCAAGCAGCTCACTCATGTCAATGTGAGAGGCTCATCTCTGCAGTCCTGTCAGAATGCCCTTGTTGTGCATCCACACCTCGGCAGTCCGTATTCGACAGGTTGACAAACGTTGTTAGGCCTGCCAAACGACAACGCCGCAACAAAAAGAAGACAGTTGAAGCGGAATACCCTCAGGTCACTATCAACATGATCGGCCGAGGGAAAGCCTTGCCTACTGATTCCGATGAGTCACAAGAGAGTCATCACTCGACTGTCAGAGAAATTTGTGACCAGTTCGAAGGAGTATATCAGAATACTCGGACTCGAACAGGAGCTATTCGCCCGGTTGACTATCAAAAGTTAGCCAAAGGCATTACAACAAGTGAAGAACATTCAGCAATAGCTGAATCTCAATCGTCAAGCTCTGTTGGAGCACGCGAGGTCTCCGCTTACATGTCAGGGAATCACGAAGACATCGCCAAAAGAGTGGACGAACATCATGTCATGCTCCAGGCGCAACAAGAGACACTTCTCCAATTAAAGGATATGCTGGCTCAGCTTCTTGCTGAAAAAGGCCACAAACCTGAATCTTCCCGGAGAACAACTTCAAAGGGAAAACAAAAAGTGCACGAACATTCAGATCGTGAGACTCACAACCTGGGATCCTCTTCTGAAGGTGAGAAGGAGATGGAGAAAGAACTGCACCCTCAATCTACTAAAGTGGATGAGCTGGAGGCTCGCCTTAACGCAATCGCCAACCGAAGCGAGCTCCGGGAAGAGGGAGTTGTGCGGCCTTACCCTGCTGAGTGGGATACAGCTCCCTACCCACCGAAGTTTAAGGCCCCTACCTTACAACCGTTCGATGGTACAGGATCGCCAAATCAGCACATTTACTACTTCAAGTCCCAAACTGGGGATGTAGTAGCAAACGACGCCATCCTGACCAGGCTGTTCATCGGTACCCTTAAGGGTGTCGCCTTCGAATGGTTCATGAAATTGCCTGCCGGATCTATTCAGAAATGGGTAGACCTGGAAAGGCTATTCTTGGCCAGATTCTTTGAGGACGACACGGAGGTCTCGGTCCCAACTCTTCTTGCCACTAAGCAAAGGAAAGGAGAGTCCATCAAAACCTATGTGGAGAGATTCCGCAGCATGGCATTGCGATGCCCCTCAGGTATGACCCAATCAACTCTGGTTGAAACTTGCAGGCACAACCTGCAGACCCAGCTCCTTGCTCAAATGGGGGTGGCAGAATGTCGCTCCTGGAGACAACTAGTCTCACAAGGAGAACAAGCTGAAGAAATAGTGGCACGGGTCAAAGCCGAAGAAATGCCACAACCCAAGCCGCAGCAGCAAAATCAGCAACGCAACCAGAACAACGCCCAACGGTCTAAGGGGAAGGAGACCTTGGCGGCCGACTACACGCGAGTTCCACCGCCGAACAAGCAGGGCAAAGCGCCAAATCAGCAAAGAGCGCCCAAGCAGTATTCGTTCAAAGAGGAGCACGTGGATACATTATTCCAATTGCTTCGAAAGAACAACAAGCTGCAATTGCCTGAGGTCAGGAAGCCGGATGAAGCAGGGAAAGTAGATGACCCCAGCTATTGTCGTTATCACAGATTCCTTGGACATCCTACCAAAAAGTGCTATGTCTTCAAAGACATCTTACAGAATCTGGTGAACGCTAATGTGCTCACACTGAAGCCAGAGCAGAAGACCGTATCTACTAATATGATAGCGGTCCAATTTGGTGATTTTCCCCCGGTAGTAACGGCGGACGGCGTCGTCCCCATTCGCAAGGGAGAAATACGTCTGAAGAATGCTGACTTGCATAGTCAGAAGGACAGGGGGTTGGTGCCCCTCACTACCCCAAAAGGGGAAATCATGTGGGTCCACCCTGATCTGCTAGGAGATCAACAATGGACGAACACCCCGTCCAAAAAGAAGGGAGGCAAGGCTAAGTCTTCCAACATGATTAGCCCCTCCATTACTGAAGATGATGACCACCTCAAGCCTCTTACTGATTCAGAAGAGGAGAGGATTGTTCTAGCGGCATACCCAGAAGGCAATCCTGGCACTCGGTCAGGAAAAGCTTACCTGAGAGATTATGGCCAGAACGCTCCAGAGGTCGTGGAACAGCCCCAAGACGCTGGGGGTTCTGTTCCGAAAAAGCCAGTAGACAAAGGAAAACAGAAGGAGCTCCGATTCCACAGAAATCTCCACCAGGAAACTGGAGAGTCGAGCGCTCCCTTCCAATTCAACGTCATGGCGCAGCTGGCCAACATACCGGCCAGGATTACTTTATATGAGCTCCTAAGGTTATCCAAAACTACCAAGGAAGCTCTGATTGAAGCCCTGAAGAATACAGAGAGCTTCATCACCCAAGTCACCCCGGCTCCCGAAGCCTCTGATGATCAAACTTGTCTGCAATGTCTGCAAGCGGCGAGAAGTCTACCCTGCATATCGTTCACGCAAGAAGACATGCAGGTCAAACATGAACATGACCGACCACTGTACTACACAGGATATATCGGATCCTCCGAAATCAGTCGTGTTCAAGTTGACCCGGGCTCAGCACTCAGCATCATGCCCTACAGGGTCATGCAGGTCCTAGGGATTCCCATGCACCGGCTGCACACCACCCAGACTACAATCTTCGGGTTCAATGCAAACAGTACCCGACCCCTGGGAAAGATTAAACTCAGATGCCAGATCGGAGATCTCAAGTCTGAGGTAGCATGCTACATCATAGATGCGGACACGTCCTACAACCTTTTGCTAGGACGACCATGGATACATGCAAACCGCATTGTCCCATCTACTTTGCATCAGGTTATGAAGTACGCCAATGACAAGGGCGAAGTCAGAACCTTGATCGCAGAGAAATACCCCTTCCGAGGAGTAGAAAACTTCCACACCGACTCCGTCTTCTATTTGGAATCCCAAGAGAAAGAAGATGTGGACAGCGGTAATGAAGCTGACATCGAGCCAGACCCCGATGAAGATTGTCCTTGGGAGTTAAACTTTGATGTAATGGGTCAGGGTGAGAGTAATAATGATGTACCGAGTGGGGGCGAGTGGTGCATTAATGAAGATTTCATTTTAGCGTACTTGTCTGATGTCTCTCTTAACAATAAACAAATAGAGAATGATTCTAGTGCAGGTACCAACCCATGGCACGTACTGTGCACCGAGGCGTCACTCACCTTACCAATCCAGTCATCTTTCGCTTCGGATGAAGAAGTGGAGGACGCACAGAAGGCTTTCTTCAAAGTCCCATCCAAAAGGAGAGGGCAGAAGCCGATCTGTTTTGGTAAAGTCAAACCCGAACCACTCCAACGTGAAAGTTCGGAAGAAGACGATGGGGTCCCCCAATTCCATTACCATGAACCCAATTCTAAATACTTAATGAAACGAATGGGGTATAATTTTAATGAGAAACAGGGCCTGAACTTCGGGAAGGGAAGACGAACACCGATCCGGATGTCTCTCACTCCTGAAGGAAAACCTCCGGATTATTATCAAAAAACCGGAAGGGGCGTGGGTTACGTCACACCTCCCCCCGTCTCGGAAAACGAAATCAGTAATTACTTACGTCATGACCAGTCATCTGGAATATCGTCATACGAGTCCGACGTCAGTATTGGACCCTTCTTTAAAAACTTGACTGTGAACATGGTTTCAACAAGTCATCCAGACGAAGACGCAGGGGGTGACGAGGAATTATTGGAATCGACTGATGATCCTTGGATCAAGCGTCTCAATATCCTGTGGGATATGCGTTTCGAACAACGTGAACCACCCACTGAAGATAAAGTGATCCAAGTCAACATGGGAGATGAGTCTGACCCCAAGCCCATCTTTATAGCCGAAGACCTATCATCCACCGAGAAGGAAGACCTTATATCTCTCATCCGAGAATATATAGATGTCTTCGCTTGGAACTATGAAGATATGCCTGGCCTTGACCCGAAGGTTGCCGTGCACCGTCTCAACATTGATCCGGACGCAAAACCCGTTAAACAACAACAACGTAGGTTTCGTCCAGAGATCATGGAATCAATCGAGTCAGAAGTTAAAAAGCTTATAGACTCAGGTTTTGTGAGGGAAGAACAACACCCAGATTGGGTAGCCAACATTGTTCCAGTTCCCAAGAAGAATGGTAAAGTCCGGATATGCATCGATTTCCGCGATCTTAATGCCGCCTGTCCAAAGGACGAATTCCCACTTCCTATCACGGATGTTATGATCGACAACACCTGCGGGTATGAACGGATGTCTTTCATGGACGGATTCTCTGGGTACAATCAGATCAAGATGCACCCGGACGACGAGAAGCACACTGCCTTTAGAACACCACTGGGGGTATATTGCTACACAGTGATGCCCTTCGGCCTGAAGAATGCAGGTGCAACTTATCAGCGTGCAATGAACACGATCTTTCACGAACACATCCGAAAAAAAATCGAGTGCTACGTTGACGACATAGCGGTAAAGAGCCAATGCAGAGACGATCATCTTGCAGATCTGAAGACCATGTTCGAAATCATGCGAGCACATCAGCTGAAGATGAATCCGACAAAATCATTTCTCGGAGTTTCAAGTGGAAAATTCCTGGGATTTATTGTTACATCCAAAGGAATCTCTCTTGACCCAGAAAAAGTGCGTGCCATCCAAGACATGCCACCTCCGAAGAATCTCAAAGAGCTCAGAGGTTTGCAGGGCAGACTGGCCTACATTCGAAGATTCATCTCAAATCTTTCAGGGCGTTGCCAACCTTTCTCTAAACTCATGAAGAAAGGAGTATCCTTTGTTTGGGATGGAGAGTGCCAAAGAGCATTCGATGAGATTAAGAAATATCTTACTCAACCGCCAGTTCTCGTGGCCCCGATATCAGGAAAACCATTCCTGTTATATGTGAGAGCCATGGATCATTCCCTTGGAGCTTTGTTGGCCCAGAACAACGATCAGGGTCAAGAACAAGCCATCTATTACCTGAGCCGGACTATGATGGGAGCCGAACATCGGTACAATCCGGTCGAAAAAGAATGTCTCGCTTTGGTATTCGCAATTCAAAAGATGCGACATTACCTAGTTGGACAGACAATTCACGTCATTTCCAAAGTAAATCCTTTGAGAGTACTGATGACGAAACCATCATCTCTGAATTGCCGGCTTGCAAAATGGGCCATTCTCTTGTCACAGTACGACATGCAGTTCATGCCCCAAAAGGCGGTCAAGGGTCAAGCACTGGCAGACTTCTTAGCCGATCATCCAGTATCGGGAACGTCTAAATTGTATGAGGAATTACCTGATGAGGTTGCTGAAGCTTACGCTACCCAAGAAGCTACGCAAGTGTGGAAGTTATTCTTCGACGGTGCATCCAGAGCAAATCCTCATGGAGCAATCACCGCGGGAGTAGGAGTAGTGCTAATCTCTCCAAACGGCCATGTAATCCCAAGGGGATTTTCCTTAATCGAACCTTGCACCAACAACGTAGCCGAGTATAACGCTCTGCTATTAGGCATGCAATTTGCTGAAGAACTTGGTATTCAGCATCTTGAAGCTTACGGTGACTCTCAGCTCATCGTTAATCAAGTTCGAGGAGAATATGAAGCACGTCATGAGGATTTGATCCCGTATTACTTTGCAGTGCTAGAGCAGGCTCAAAAGTTCGAGGGCTTCTTTATCGAATACGTGCCACGAGCTCAGAATGCTTACGCAGATGCTCTAGCCTCCTTGGCAACCTCATTAGCGTTGCCACCGAAGACTGAAACAACGATTCCAGTCGCGGGACGGAAATTATACTTTTCTAAAATTCCTACAGAAGAAAACCTAGACGAGACACCGTCAGAAGAAGTCTGTACAACTTCTATGGAGTTTGAATCCAGGGATTGGCGATTCCCGTACATCGACTATGCCGTATATGGAATTCTACCCGATGATCCTAAGGAAGCGGCCTCTATCAAACGAAAGGCCCTCCGATTCTATTACGACGCAGTCTCTCAAGTCCTGTATCGTAAATCGCATGATGGAGTTTTGCTTCGATGTCTCTCCCGGAAAGAAGCAAAAGAGGCCCTCAAGGAAGCTCACGGCGGAATGTGCGGAGCTCATCAGCCTGGAGCTAAGTTAGGAGATCGCCTCCGACGCATCGGCTATTTTTGGCCGAAAATGTTTTCAGACGCGGTTGACTATGCTAAACGTTGTCACGCGTGCCAAATTCATGGGGATTTCATCCACCAGGCGCCAGGAAATTTACACCCCACATCAGCGACTTGGCCATTCGAAATGTGGGGTATGGATATCGTCGGACCGATTTCCCCTCCGACATCCAAGGGACACCGGTTCATTCTAGCCGTGACCGATTATTTCTCCAAATGGGCGGAGGCAATCCCGTTGAAAGAAGTCAAGACTTCAAACGTGATCAAGTTTATCAAACATCACGTCATCTATCGCTTTGGAGTCCCAAGACGAATAGTTCACGACAACGGGACACAATTCGTCAGCTTTGGGTTCCAGAGATTCTGTGACAGATTCAGAATCCAAAGTGTTGCATCTACGGCTTATTATCCGCCAGCAAATGGTCTTGCAGAAGCCTTCAATAAAACCATAGTGAAGCTTCTCAAAAAGTTTGTTTCTAAAAGCCGGCGCGATTGGGATGAAAGACTGGGTGAATGTCTTTGGGCTTACCGTACTACAGTAAGGACCTCCACAAGAGCTACGCCATTCTCTTTGGTATATGGCTGCGAGGCGGTACTACCATTGGAAATTCAGATTCCTTCTCTGAGAGTCGCTATCACAACGGGACTAACAGAAGAAGAAAAGCATCAACGACGTCTGCAAGAACTTGAAGCCTTAGACGACAAGCGACTTCAAGCTCAACAACAAATAGAGTTGTATCAAGCCCGTATTTCCAAAGCCTACAACAAAAAGGTTAAGGAACGGATCTTCAAGAAAGGCGATCTAGTGTTGGCCAACAGACGACCCATGGTGATGACACACAAAACCAAAGGGAAGTTCAATCCTAAATGGGAAGGGCCCTTCGTAATAGAATCAGTCTATTCGAACGGAGCATACCGCCTCATCAATCAAGAAGGAGACAGGCTCATGATGCCAATTAATGGGAAGTTTCTCAAGAGATACTTCCCGTAAATCATGTAGCCCCCTAAACCCCAACCAAATCAGGCTGGGGGTTGCCTATTCATAGTGTAATTCTATCTTGTATTTCGTCATGTTAACACTACACCTCTGACGATTGTAATTTGATGGAATTATTCTGAATAAATGATAAAGGGAATTTCGATAACATTTGCATTATTTTCTATTGTCTTGAACCAGATTTCAATAAAAAGAGACGATAAAGAGCAAAAGTGATATCATTTTCATTCGATGTGGTTAATCCAAACACAAAATGAAAAAGATACAAAATTCCTTAATCAAAAACAGGTCAAGAGCTAAACATCAGGCTTCATTAACTTGAGGGTTTTTAGCCTAGACTTGAAGGCAGAGAGTTTCTCCCGGTGAGCCGCTCGAACTTGTTCCTCGATCTCCTTTCTGAGTTCTGCTTCAATAGGAAGAGTAGCAACAATGTCCTTACGAGTCTGCTCAGCTGCGTGGAGTGTACGGCAAAATTTCGTATAAATTTGGCCACTTTTATGCTCAAGCTCTTTTCTGACATCCTCGTAGTGGGCCAATTGAGCTTTCTTCTGGTCCAACTCGGCCTCTAATCGAGCGATAGTCTCTTCAATATCACGAATATCAGAAGCAGAAAAGAGATCTCTGTGTTTGGACCATTATGACAGTAATTTCTTGGTTACCAAGGCGACCAAAGCCAGGAAGAAACAAACGACTCCACTGGGGAGTCTGTTGGAGGAGTACAGATAGAGTACAGTCAACAACGGCGAAATCATCTGACTCGATCAGGCGGGAAGAGCAATCAATCCACCAAATTCTGGGATCCAAAGTATTCCGAAAATTCGTCCCAGTCAACCGCGAACTTTCGAAAACTTTGGAGGGGGTTCTGTAGGCTGTCTAAAAATCACAATAGATAGCTTATTCAAACAAGCTCCGACAACGGAGGTCACAATCAGACGACTTCCCAATCACTGCATCCGCAACTCCACAATTGCCACAAACGCGACCTCACTTCTGAGATGATTGATCTTGATGGCTGCGACAACAGCATGAATAGTATTATTAGCAACTATTGGAGATGCTGATGAGCAGTGGGATGATTTCAGAAATAAAAGGTTGGACTCAGTTGGTGAGTTGCTTGGTAGAGAGCTGTGGGCAAATATTCATCTTTAAGACACTATGGATGTTGATTCCCGTCTAGCTCCTACAACGAAAGCTACAATCAAATAGTTATCGGGTCGGTGAACGAATGTTGCGAATGGAGGGCTTTTCACATAGATCGAGAAGAGTTACAATTCAACGACACTTCCGACGACGGATGAAAACTCTATTCAGCAGTCTTCACAATCTACAGTGAAAGTTACAATCTGACGGCTTTCACACCCCACAACAGCTAAAGCCAGGATTACTGAACAACGGTCCTTGCAACGCTCTACAGAAGAAGTTACAAGTCAAATGGCTCCTTCTGAAACGCGGATGTCATCCCCGCGTCACCAAGTTGGAAATGAAGGCGACCCTCGCGTCGTCAATGCACAAGCCAAACGTGAGCGACCCTCGCGTTCAATGGTGTTCAGCTAACACCCAACTTCGCGTCTCAATTCAAAGAACACGAAGTTGAGTTCTAAACGCCAGAATGGGCGTTTGACTTATTCAAACATAAGTCGAACGGTTCCAAAACCGTTTATCCCACGTTCTGAGGGATTTTCGCCCACGTAGGAGCGGATATAGGGGTCAGTTACAACCTCTTATCCCCCTATAAAAGCTCAACGAACCCAACAGAGCAACGGGTTGGATTTTTGGCATCTGAACCACACAGGTTGGATTCAAAAGATCTAAACCATACAGGTTGGAGATTTTCAGTTCTAAAACAAACTCGACAGAGTTAAAGGATCGGATTTTTGATAATCAGATCAAGGGTTGGATTCTTTATCATCAAAACCACTCAGGTTTGGAGATTCGGCAACAACAGCAACGAAATCCTTGGAGATAGGATTTTTGAACCAACCTCAGAAAATCAAATCTGAGAGAATCCTTCAACAACAGAAAAACAGCTTGATTATTAACCGAATTTTCGGTTCCAACAACTCTATTCACAGAGTTCAAACTCGTTCAGAGTTCTTAAACTCATTCAGAGTTATTCATAAAACTTTCCACGAAAGTTCATCGTTCCCACGAGATAAAGACGGTCGGATCGTCAACGGAGAGCAAGTTCGACGCAATCAATCGAAGGAAGCACTCCATCGCTGCCAAGAAGAACCCAGTTTTAAACAAAGGGGAAAATCAAATTCGTTTTCCTCTCTTTTGTAATCAAGTTGTAACCGAGATCAAAGGAATCAAAGTCACATTTTCTTTATTCTCTTCTTTACAATTTTTCCAACAAACAAAAGATGGCGACTCCGCTGGGGACTAGCTTTTCCGACGATGAAGTGGTGGCTCAGTCCGACGTCCACCTCTTGGGAACGACTGTAGAAACTCTCGTCGTAGAGTTTGATCAGGCGAAATACGAGGAAGCCCTATCCTCTGGATCGCTTAGCCCCAAGGCTAAGCATGGTGTCCGCAAGATCTCCAAGGAGATCAATTCTGTTGTTGAAGAGCCGAAGAAAGCCCTCTCCTTCGGCCAGGAACTCAAATTGGCTCTGCTGGCTGAAAAGCCCACGTCCGCGTCAGCACAGCGTGCTTCGGGCCACAAACGGCCTCTGGAAGAGACGAGTTCCATAAACGTCAACGACGTTGCTGCTAAGGCTTTGAAACAAGCCAAAAAGAACGCCGCTCGCCGACGGAGAAGATCCATCCGACGAGCACACTTACGAGAAAGCCGATTGTTGGCCCAACGCGAAGATCGCGTTTCTAAAGATCCAACCGAACTTGGCGTCCCCAAAGAAGAACGCTCACTGCGTGGTAATGAGCCCAACTATCAGCCTAGGCTGATACAGCTCAAACGCGACCCTGAGTGGCGCGTTGTTCACTCAAAACGCAGCCCTCAGAATGGAGCTGCCAAAACCAAACGCGACCCTCATAGGCGCGTTCCAATTGAACATGACTCTCAGGAGTCTGTTTCACAAATTAAACGCGACCCTCAGGTGCGCGTTCAAACGAAGCATGACTCTCAGGAGTCTGTTTCACCAACCAAACGCGACCCTCAGGGGCGCGTTCAACCAAAACTTGACCCTCAGAGGTCAGGTTCATCATTTAAACGCAGGCCTCGGCCTAGTGTTTTCAAACGCGACCCTCGCGTTACTTCTCAAGAACGCGATCTTCAAGAGGTCCGTCAGGTTCAAAAAAGTCAGCGTGGCTTTAAAATTCACGTTCGACAAGAACCAATCTCACCTACCCAAGGGCAGGGGGTTCCAACTCCACCTCCAAGTCCGGGGAAAGTTTCCTCCCAAGTTCCTGATCTTCGGGAATTGTTGTCGAGAGGAAAATCAGCAGCACAAACAGCTCACCCATGTCAATGTGAGAGGCTTATCTCGGCAGTCTTGTCAGAATGCCCTTGTTGTGCAACAACACCTCGGCAGTCTGTATTCGACAGGTTGACGAATGTCGTTAGACCTGCCAAACGACAACGCCGCAACAAAAAGAAGACAGTTGAAGCGGAATACCCTCAGGTCACTATCAACATGATCGGCCGAGGGAAAGCCTTGCCTACTGATTCCGATGAGTCACAAGAGAGTCATCACTCGACTGTCAGAGAAATTTGTGACCAGTTCGAAGGAGTATATCAGAATACTCGGACTCGAACAGGAGCTATTCGCCCGGTTGACTATCAAAAGTTAGCCAAAGGCATTACAACAAGTGAAGAACATTCAGCAATAGCTGAATCTCAATCGTCAAGCTCTGTTGGAGCACGCGAGGTCTCCGCTTACATGTCAGGGAATCACGAAGACATCGCCAAAAGAGTGGACGAACATCATGTCATGCTCCAGGCGCAACAAGAGACACTTCTCCAATTAAAGGATATGCTGGCTCAGCTTCTTGCTGAAAAAGGCCACAAACCTGAATCTTCCCGGAGAACAACTTCAAAGGGAAAACAAAAAGTGCACGAACATTCAGATCGTGAGACTCACAACCTGGGATCCTCTTCTGAAGGTGAGAAGGAGATGGAGAAAGAACTGCACCCTCAATCTACTAAAGTGGATGAGCTGGAGGCTCGCCTTAACGCAATCGCCAACCGAAGCGAGCTCCGGGAAGAGGGAGTTGTGCGGCCTTACCCTGCTGAGTGGGATACAGCTCCCTACCCACCGAAGTTTAAGGCCCCTACCTTACAACCGTTCGATGGTACAGGATCGCCAAATCAGCACATTTACTACTTCAAGTCCCAAACTGGGGATGTAGTAGCAAACGACGCCATCCTGACCAGGCTGTTCATCGGTACCCTTAAGGGTGTCGCCTTCGAATGGTTCATGAAATTGCCTGCCGGATCTATTCAGAAATGGGTAGACCTGGAAAGGCTATTCTTGGCCAGATTCTTTGAGGACGACACGGAGGTCTCGGTCCCAACTCTTCTTGCCACTAAGCAAAGGAAAGGAGAGTCCATCAAAACCTATGTGGAGAGATTCCGCAGCATGGCATTGCGATGCCCCTCAGGTATGACCCAATCAACTCTGGTTGAAACTTGCAGGCACAACCTGCAGACCCAGCTCCTTGCTCAAATGGGGGTGGCAGAATGTCGCTCCTGGAGACAACTAGTCTCACAAGGAGAACAAGCTGAAGAAATAGTGGCACGGGTCAAAGCCGAAGAAATGCCACAACCCAAGCCGCAGCAGCAAAATCAGCAACGCAACCAGAACAACGCCCAACGGTCTAAGGGGAAGGAGACCTTGGCGGCCGACTACACGCGAGTTCCACCGCCGAACAAGCAGGGCAAAGCGCCAAATCAGCAAAGAGCGCCCAAGCAGTATTCGTTCAAAGAGGAGCACGTGGATACATTATTCCAATTGCTTCGAAAGAACAACAAGCTGCAATTGCCTGAGGTCAGGAAGCCGGATGAAGCAGGGAAAGTAGATGACCCCAGCTATTGTCGTTATCACAGATTCCTTGGACATCCTACCAAAAAGTGCTATGTCTTCAAAGACATCTTACAGAATCTGGTGAACGCTAATGTGCTCACACTGAAGCCAGAGCAGAAGACCGTATCTACTAATATGATAGCGGTCCAATTTGGTGATTTTCCCCCGGTAGTAACGACGGACGGCGTCGTCCCCATTCGCAAGGGAGAAATACGTCTGAAGAATGCTGACTTGCATAGTCAGAAGGACAGGGGGTTGGTGCCCCTCACTACCCCAAAAGGGGAAATCATGTGGGTCCATCCTGATCTGCTGGGAGATCAACAATGGACGAACACCCCGTCCAAAAAGAAGGGAGGCAAGGCTAAGTCTTCCAACATGATTAGCCCCTCCATTACTGAAGATGATGACCACCTCAAGCCTCTTACTGATTCAGAAGAGGAGAGGATTGTTCTAGCGGCATACCCAGAAGGCAATCCTGGCACTCGGTCAGGAAAAGCTTACCTGAGAGATTATGGCCAGAACGCTCCAGAGGTCGTGGAACAGCCCCAAGACGCTGGGGGTTCTGTTCCGAAAAAGCCAGTAGACAAAGGAAAACAGAAGGAGCTCCGATTCCACAGAAATCTCCACCAGGAAACTGGAGAGTCGAGCGCTCCCTTCCAATTCAACGTCATGGCGCAGCTGGCCAACATACCGGCCAGGATTACTTTATATGAGCTCCTAAGGTTATCCAAAACTACCAAGGAAGCTCTGATTGAAGCCCTGAAGAATACAGAGAGCTTCATCACCCAAGTCACCCCGGCTCCCGAAGCCTCTGATGATCAAACGTGTCTACAATGTCTGCAAGCGGCGAGGAGTCTACCCTGCATATCGTTCACGCAAGAAGACATGCAGGTCAAACATGAACATGACCGACCACTGTACTACACAGGATATATCGGATCCTCCGAAATCAGTCGTGTTCAAGTTGACCCGGGCTCAGCACTCAGCATCATGCCCTACAGGGTCATGCAGGTCCTAGGGATTCCCATGCACCGGCTGCACACCACCCAGACTACAATCTTCGGGTTCAATGCAAACAGTACCCGACCCCTGGGAAAGATTAAACTCAGATGCCAGATCGGAGATCTCAAGTCTGAGGTAGCATGCTACATCATAGATGCGGACACGTCCTACAACCTTTTGCTAGGACGACCATGGATACATGCAAACCGCATTGTCCCATCTACTTTGCATCAGGTTATGAAGTACGCCAATGACAAGGGCGAAGTCAGAACCTTGATCGCAGAGAAATACCCCTTCCGAGGAGTAGAAAACTTCCACACCGACTCCGTCTTCTATTTGGAATCCCAAGAGAAAGAAGATGTGGACAGCGGTAATGAAGCTGACATCGAGCCAGACCCCGATGAAGATTGTCCTTGGGAGTTAAACTTTGATGTAATGGGTCAGGGTGAGAGTAATAATGATGTACCGAGTGGGGGCGAGTGGTGCATTAATGAAGATTTCATTTTAGCGTACTTGTCTGATGTCTCTCTTAACAATAAACAAATAGAGAATGATTCTAGTGCAGGTACCAACCCATGGCACGTACTGTGCACCGAGGCGTCACTCACCTTACCAATCCAGTCATCTTTCGCTTCGGATGAAGAAGTGGAGGACGCACAGAAGGCTTTCTTCAAAGTCCCATCCAAAAGGAGAGGGCAGAAGCCGATCTGTTTTGGTAAAGTCAAATCCGAACCACTCCAACGTGAAAGTTCGGAAGAAGACGATGGGGTCCCCCAATTCCATTACCATGAACCCAATTCTAAATACTTAATGAAACGAATGGGGTATAATTTTAATGAGAAACAGGGCCTGAACTTCGGGAAGGGAAGACGAACACCGATCCGGATGTCTCTCACTCCTGAAGGAAAACCTCCGGATTATTATCAAAAAACCGGAAGGGGCGTGGGTTACGTCACACCTCCCCCCGTCTCGGAAAACGAAATCAGTAATTACTTACGTCATGACCAGTCATCTGGAATATCGTCATACGAGTCCGACGTCAGTATTGGACCCTTCTTTAAAAACTTGACTGTGAACATGGTTTCAACAAGTCATCCAGACGAAGACGCAGGGGGTGACGAGGAATTATTGGAATCGACTGATGATCCTTGGATCAAGCGTCTCAATATCCTGTGGGATATGCGTTTCGAACAACGTGAACCACCCACTGAAGATAAAGTGATCCAAGTCAACATGGGAGATGAGTCTGACCCCAAGCCCATCTTTATAGCCGAAGACCTATCATCCACCGAGAAGGAAGACCTTATATCTCTCATCCGAGAATATATAGATGTCTTCGCTTGGAACTATGAAGATATGCCTGGCCTTGACCCGAAGGTTGCCGTGCACCGTCTCAACATTGATCCGGACGCAAAACCCGTTAAACAACAACAACGTAGGTTTCGTCCAGAGATCATGGAATCAATCGAGTCAGAAGTTAAAAAGCTTATAGACTCAGGTTTTGTGAGGGAAGAACAACACCCAGATTGGGTAGCCAACATTGTTCCAGTTCCTAAGAAGAATGGTAAAGTCCGGATATGCATCGATTTCCGCGATCTTAATGCCGCCTGTCCAAAGGACGAATTCCCACTTCCTATCACGGATGTTATGATCGACAACACCTGCGGGTATGAACGGATGTCTTTCATGGACGGATTCTCTGGGTACAATCAGATCAAGATGCACCCGGACGACGAGAAGCACACTGCCTTTAGAACACCACTGGGGGTATATTGCTACACAGTGATGCCCTTCGGCCTGAAGAATGCAGGTGCAACTTATCAGCGTGCAATGAACACGATCTTTCACGAACACCTCCGGAAGAAAATCGAGTGCTACGTTGATGACATAGCGGTAAAGAGCCAATGCAGAGACGATCATCTTGCAGATCTGAAGACCATGTTCGAAATCATGCGAGCACATCAGCTGAAGATGAATCCGACAAAATCATTTCTCGGAGTTTCAAGTGGAAAATTCCTGGGATTTATTGTTACATCCAAAGGAATCTCTCTTGACCCAGAAAAAGTGCGTGCCATCCAAGACATGCCACCTCCGAAGAATCTCAAAGAGCTCAGAGGTTTGCAGGGCAGACTGGCCTACATTCGAAGATTCATCTCAAATCTTTCAGGGCGTTGCCAACCTTTCTCTAAACTCATGAAGAAAGGAGTATCCTTTGTTTGGGATGGAGAGTGCCAAAGAGCATTCGATGAGATTAAGAAATATCTTACTCAACCGCCAGTTCTCGTGGCCCCGATATCAGGAAAACCATTCCTGTTATATGTGAGAGCCATGGATCATTCCCTTGGAGCTTTGTTGGCCCAGAACAACGATCAGGGTCAAGAACAAGCCATCTATTACCTGAGCCGGACTATGATGGGAGCCGAACATCGGTACAATCCGGTCGAAAAAGAATGTCTCGCTTTGGTATTCGCAATTCAAAAGATGCGACATTACCTAGTTGGACAGACAATTCACGTCATTTCCAAAGTAAATCCTTTGAGAGTACTGATGACGAAACCATCATCTCTGAATTGCCGGCTTGCAAAATGGGCCATTCTCTTGTCACAGTACGACATGCAGTTCATGCCCCAAAAGGCGGTCAAGGGTCAAGCACTGGCAGACTTCTTAGCCGATCATCCAGTATCGGGAACGTCTAAATTGTATGAGGAATTACCTGACGAGGTTGCTGAAGCTTGCGCTACCCAAGAAGCTACGCAAGTGTGGAAGTTATTCTTCGACGGTGCATCCAGAGCAAATCCTCATGGAGCAATCACCGCGGGAGTAGGAGTAGTGCTAATCTCTCCAAACGGCCATGTAATCCCAAGGGGATTTTCCTTAATCGAACCTTGCACCAACAACGTAGCCGAGTATAACGCTCTGCTATTAGGCATGCAATTTGCTGAAGAACTTGGTATTCAGCATCTTGAAGCTTACGGTGACTCTCAGCTCATCGTTAATCAAGTCCGAGGAGAATATGAAGCACGTCATGAGGATTTGATCCCGTATTACTTTGCAGTGCTAGAGCAGGCTCAAAAGTTCGAGGGCTTCTTTATCGAATACGTGCCACGAGCTCAGAATGCTTACGCAGATGCTCTAGCCTCCTTGGCAACCTCATTAGCGTTGCCACCGAAGACTGAAACAACGATTCCAGTCGCGGGACGGAAATTATATTTTTCTAAAATTCCTACAGAAGAAAACCTAGACGAGACACCGTCAGAAGAAGTCTGTACAACTTCTATGGAGTTTGAATCCAGGGATTGGCGATTCCCGTACATCGACTATGCCGTATATGGAATTCTACCCGATGATCCTAAGGAAGCGGCCTCTATCAAACGAAAGGCCCTCCGATTCTATTACGACGCAGTCTCTCAAGTCCTGTATCGTAAATCGCATGATGGAGTTTTGCTTCGATGTCTCTCCCGGAAGGAAGCAAAAGAGGCCCTCAAGGAAGCTCACGGCGGAATGTGCGGAGCTCATCAGCCTGGAGCTAAGTTAGGAGATCGCCTCCGACGCATCGGCTATTATTGGCCGAAGATGTTTTCAGACGCGGTTGACTATGCTAAACGTTGTCACGCGTGCCAAATTCATGGGGATTTCATCCACCAAGCACCAGGAAACTTACACCCCACATCGGCGACTTGGCCATTCGAAATGTGGGGTATGGATATCGTCGGACCGATTTCCCCTCCGACATCCAAGGGACACCGGTTCATTCTAGCCGTGACCGATTATTTCTCCAAATGGGCGGAGGCAATCCCGTTGAAAGAAGTCAAGACTTCAAACGTGATCAAGTTTATCAAACATCACGTCGTCTACCGTTTTGGAGTCCCGAGGCGAATAGTTCACGACAACGGGACACAATTCGTCAGCTTTGGGTTCCAGAGATTCTGTGACAGATTCAGAATCCAAAGTGTTGCATCTACGGCTTATTATCCGCCAGCAAATGGTCTTGCAGAAGCCTTCAATAAAACCATAGTGAAGCTTCTCAAAAAGTTTGTTTCTAAAAGCCGGCGCGATTGGGATGAAAGACTGGGTGAATGTCTTTGGGCTTACCGTACTACAGTAAGGACCTCCACAAGAGCTACGCCATTCTCTTTGGTATATGGCTGCGAGGCGGTACTACCATTGGAAATTCAGATTCCTTCTCTGAGAGTCGCTATCACAACGGGACTAACAGAAGAAGAAAAGCATCAACGACGTCTGCAAGAACTTGAAGCCTTAGACGACAAGCGACTTCAAGCTCAACAACAAATAGAGTTGTATCAAGCCCGTATTTCCAAAGCCTACAACAAAAAGGTTAAGGAACGGATCTTCAAGAAAGGCGATCTAGTGTTGGCCAACAGACGACCCATGGTGATGACACACAAAACCAAAGGGAAGTTCAATCCTAAATGGGAAGGGCCCTTCGTAATAGAATCAGTCTATTCGAACGGAGCATACCGCCTCATCAATCAAGAAGGAGACAGGCTCATGATGCCAATTAATGGGAAGTTTCTCAAGAGATACTTCCCGTAAATCATGTAGCCCCCTAAACCCCAACCAAATCAGGCTGGGGGTTGCCTATTCATAGTGTAATTCTATCTTGTATTTCGTCATGTTAACACTACACCTCTGACGATTGTAATTTGATGGAATTATTCTGAATAAATGATAAAGGGAATTTCGATAACATTTGCATTATTTTCTATTGTCTTGAACCAGATTTCAATAAAAAGAGACGATAAAAATGAAAAGTGATATCATTTTCATTCGATGTGGTTAATCCAAACACAAAATGAAAAAGATACAAAATTCCTTAATCAAAAACAGGTCAAGAGCTAAACATCAGGCTTCATTAACTTGAGGGTTTTTAGCCTAGACTTGAAAGCAGAGAGTTTCTCCTGGTGAGCTGCTTGAACTTGTTCCTCGATCTCCTTTCTGAGTTCTGCTTCAATAGGAAGAGTAGCAACAATGTCTTTACGAGTCTGCTCAGCTGCGTGAAGTGTACGGCAAAATTTTGTATAAATTTGGCCACTTTTATGCTCGAGCTCTTTTCTGACATCCTCGTAGTGGGCCAATTGAGCTTTCTTCTGGTCCAACTCGGCCTCTAATCGA
>NC_033799.1:15212912-15257389 GCF_001876935.1 Asparagus officinalis | reverse complement strand
CCAAGAGAGAGATACTGTTGACAACGCCATTCTTCGGCGGGAAGTTCAGCTTTCAAATCGGCGGACTGTCGGTTTCAGTTCAAACCAGTCTGTCCCGGAAGCGGAGTCATAGAAGCAGTTGAGCAGTTTCTAGTTCTTCTCGGCTTTCCGAGTGTTACCCTCCAAGCTCTGCAAATCTGACGCTCTTTTTCAGGCTAAGTCCCAGTTCTAGCGTCTCTCGTGTATCACCGCTTCTAGCGACCTGAGACTAGCCCAAGTGGACATAAGTTCGGCGGCCTGAAAAGGTCACTATGGCCCATGGTCTGAAGCGTTGCTAATTTCTCCTCCAAATCGAGGATAATCTCTGAGCACGCGTTCGAAACCATTGAGTTCGGCCCACGACTCCTGACCTCTCTCACGTTTAAGCCTGCTTCCAAGGCAGGGGTCGAAAGGCAGTTCAAAGTTCGCTTGGGCCGCATTCATTCAGGGACTAACACCGTCTCGCAAGACTGTTTAGATAGCACCAGGAGATTTGAAGGAATTTAGGTCATTAGCGGACTGACAATTGCACCGCGAAGATCCCCCCTTCAGCAGTGAGATTGAGGCATTAGGATGATGACTAGCAGGCGAGTTTCCGGTGCGCGAACTTGCTGAAGCAATTGAAATGTTCAAATGGCGAAGGAATTGAGGTCAAGCCATCAATGCTTTCGTTGAGAAGAGCTAGGCCGCCTCGTTTGGGGTGAGTGAGGATGCTTCATCACGCTTGGTGAAGCAGCTACTACAGAAGAGTTCAGGGCAGGTTGCTCTTGCGTAGGGGCTGATATACCTGCTATCGAGCTGTTGTTCCGGAGAGGAGTAGCGGGCAGTGGTTTAGGCAACGCTACAGCGGAACATGGTCGCCGGTAGGAGAACCAGGTAAATGTTTGCTGCTTCTAAAGGAGCCGACACTTGTGCGGCAGGTTCTTGCTGCTACAGGAGCAGCTGAAGTAGTCCCGGGGAGGTAGGTGAACCTGCACGAAAAAACGGTCCGAACTGCAGAAAAAGCATGCTGGAAGAAGTGCGAAACAAAACCAGCTGTACCGGTAAGATAAAATGGAGTTACTGGATGGCTTTATCCGACGGACCTTGGGCAGGCATCATCATCAAAAGTGGTGACGTCATCAAATGAATCATTCTCCATCGTCAATCCTCCACCTTCACCTGCATGTTGCAACATCACACCCTCATCACGCTCTATCTGTCTGTCACTGGGCTCACCAGCTGGGGAGTGCGTCATAGTCACTCGCCTCCTCATCACCCGAACAGCTGAAGACTCCGGAAGACTTGCACCAGCGCTGGCTCTTTCATCAAGTCCCGTTGTATGACTAGGCTATTAAATATCAGCTTGTGACATTATCGCTGAAGGAGAAGGAGGTGGATTATCTTTCGAGACCCCCTGGGTTCCAATGCAGGAAGACCTAGGAAGATCGCATCCACCGGAAGCAGATCTGCATCTGCAAGACATCTAATTCATCTTCTTCGTCCTCGAGGAAGGATGATAAGAAAGAACCTTCGGCCGACAGAGCTGGACCACTGAGAAGAAGTCCCGCTCTATGCGGCAGCCGAGACAGATGAATTCGCTGTGGTTCGTCATCTTTAGCCAGCTTAATGGCCTCAGGCCATCACTTGGATTTTTGTTGCCTCTGGGGGGAGCAATCCACGCGCCAACTTTCGCGGGATCTGACTTATCATACTGGCGCAGCTTCATAGGCAGAAAGTTTTCTTTTCCGCCGCTGTCTCTTGTCATAGGAGATCAGGCCGCTCGTTGTTGCTTGCCACTAGGAACAGGCTCAGCTCCTTGTTCGCTCTCCTGTTGCGAGGTTGACTCTTCCGATGATCGAAACTCATCGATTGCCCCCTCCAAAGCGAGACGTCTTAGACCCCTTTTTGAAATTATACATATGGCTAATGTCTTCAGGGCAGATCGTATTCAGTTGACGTTGGAGTGCTGAGAAGCAGCGTAATACCAATTGCAGCCAGCTGATGGAGGTATACGGAATTAGAGTTTTGTGGGGAAGCTTGAAGATGGCTTTGGTCGCAACCTGCCACAGAATAATACCCAAGCCCTGGCTGCCTTCATATAAGTTGGCTATATAGCTGAGAGTTGAGACCGAGGGTTCCCGAGCATACAACTGATCATACGCCAATTGGGAGCGAACGCTGTAGGCGTTGTGTAAGGCTCGAGCGAAACAGTTGGCGCTTGTCGAAAGATGGCAGGTAAGCGCTGGCCTGATTGGATTAAAAGCCATGGAACCCCGCCGGCTGCAGCTGAGTGAATCCAATTAGGACCCGTCGTATCCTGATATTCTGCTCCGATAGACCGCCGCCGTCAGATAATCAGGGAAAGCAGCGGGTAGATATGGAGTTAGTGTCGCCGTGCTAAGATTTGGCGGATCCTAAAACCATTGTACCCCCCTTTTCGCGCATTTCAGCGGACTCTAGTCGCTGCACAAATGGATGAATGCAGTCTGCCGGGGAGAGGCTGGGCACATCATTATAGGAGGCAGTGGAGGGCACGTACCAAGCCATCAAATATGTATAATGGCTCGGCACCCGGGGATTGTGGGGGGAGTCTTTGAGGTCTTTGGCCGTCAGACCTCCACCTCTGTAACATCAACAGAATTCAGGAGGCCAACTCCCGGTAATTCGTACTGCCGACAACCACCATAGCGCTGAGGAGGCTCACAGGTCTCGTCGTGTGCCAAGAGAACAGCCGGGTAGACCACGCTGAATAGCAAGGGCATCGATGGCGCTGGTAGGAAGCGATCGTAACGTTTGACCACAGCATGCAAAGAATCCGCATAGAACGCCGGCGTCGGAAATTGAATCAGAAGCTTGATAATGAAAGCTCTCAATACTGCTGTGTGAGCCGGAAAACAATCTTCCTTGCCGTCGTAGTGTAATGGAGTAGCGTCGTCAATACGAGCCTGGAACCTCCTGTCCAAAGTACTGGCAAAAGGGATAAAAAGGCCGGTCACTGAAAGCTCACCTTAGTGGTCAAGTTATCGGAATAAATATTCCGCGCCAAGACACTTGCTTAATACGCTTCCAACGGACCCCGTCAGGCCTGCATGCAAATGTGGAGTGACACATGACTTCCCAGAGAGTGGCAAATAAATTTCCGGACTTGGTCTTTGCTTTAAAATCTGGAGTTCCCCGAGCCCCCGAATGAAACTCTTCATACGGGGCTAATCCCGAGAATAAGAACCCGAGACTTCGTGGCATCTCGTGAAGGGCGAACCATAGCTTCCCCCACAGGGTGAAGAAAAGTGCGACTATAAGGATTATACTTGCTCCAGTATGGAGAAGAAATGAAGTGGTCTGGATATCCAAACTCAGTAGCCGCGCACAGGAATAGCAATTGCCAGCTTGGGCAAGAGGAGTTTCCAATTCTTTCAGAACAAACTTGGGTCATCTGGGCCACCATCCAGCGCGCTTGGAGAATGAACCCAGCCAGGAAGTTCTAAAATCCTTGCGGCAGGGGAACCTCTCGCTTCTTTCCAGGAATCTGCTTAAGCGAAGGTCTTTGCGGCACTGGGTAAGTTCGCCAAGGGGATACTCCTTAGCAAATAACTCGGCGTAAAGCTGTCAGCCTGCCGATTAATAACGCAACGGGCGAACCCGCATAGAAAGTCGAGCTCCGAGAGCACCCCTATCTTGATGCTTAACCAGGGGCACAATGCCATAACGCCCCTCGGGACGGAATAGCGGCATTGGAAATAAGATAGCGGGGAACATCCTGCATCCATGTTGGGCAAGAAAAGGTTGCGTTCCTTCACTCTCGCGGCAGCCACTTATAGCCCGCATCATAAGCAGTGCTTGCGTTGAAGTCAACAAAGTCCCCGAAGAGATATCCAGGTTTGGTTATGGCTTACGGCTTGGGCTTTTCAAGTCGAGCGTCCGAACCAATATCCTAAGAGTGTCGGAAGAAGCTTGGGTGATTCAGTTCCATTGGCGACTCTTCTCCCTCATCCGAAAACCGGGAGTTCTACAACGCGAGCTAAAAGTTATGTCATGTCCTGCACCACTTCATTCCAAAGTGGTGCGAAAAAGAAGAGGCTGCTGGTATGGCGGCACTGCAAAAGAAGAAAAGAGCTTAGAGCAACTGCAAAATCAAAAAGTTCAAGACGGCGAAGGTCGAACCCGCGTAAACAAGTTCAGACGCGAAGGTCGAACGCGCGCTACCGCGTCAAACAGTTTCAGACGGCGAAGGTCGAACTGCCCGCGTCAAACAAGTTCAGACGGCGGAAGGTCGAACCCGCGCGTCAAACAAGTTCAAACGCGAAGGTCGACCCCGGCCCGCGTCAAACAAAGCTCAGACGCGAGGTCGAACCCCGCGTCAACAAGCCATACGCCGAAGGTCGAACCCCGCGCGTCAGAATCTCAGACGGCGGCAGGTCGAAGCCTCGGCGTCAGAAAAGTTCAACGCGTGGGTGCGACACGCTCGCGTCAAAAATACTGAGACGGGCGGAGGTTAAACCTGCTGTCATAGAAGATTGAAAACGACGGGGATCGCAGCACGCGCACTACTGGAACGAGTTTCCTCGTTAATTTGCAAGATTCAGTGAACTTGCGCGGAGCAAGTTTTAATGACCGTAGAAGGTCGTAGCTCAGACCACCGATCAAGGGAGTTGGGGCGTCACATTTTGTCGCCTGAGCAGCGGCGCGCGCGGTCGGCAGCGACGGTGGCAGATCCCGAGGCGCGCAGCGGCATCAGGCTTTGGAAGGCGACTCGGACTTGGAAGACTTCTTTGGTGCGCATTGAATCTCGCCGAGAAGAAGAATAGTTTTCGCCGGAGATGAAACGAAATTTCTTTTTCGTTAAATTTTCAAGAAGAGTGCAAATGAGGCCTTGATTTGACTGCGCCGTAGCGGTTCTATTGTATAGACAGCTATGAGCTGATTAAATCCCTAACGGGACGGGATTCGGCCATGCAGCCCGCGCCCAAGCTCGACCCTCGCGTTCGAGTTGATTCAGCTTCCAACGCGATGCTCACTACGGCGTTCAAATTTCGCAAGCGCTGGGCTGCACCACGCTTCCAGTTCTGCCAATGCCAGAGGCATCTCTGTGTTGAGCCACGCATGAACAACAATTTCTTGTTACCACGGCGACCAAAGCAGGGAAGAAACAAAGTGACATCCACTGGGGAGTCTGTCGGGGAGTACGATGATTAGCGTCAACAAACGGCGAAATCATCTGACTCGAACCCCCCACCGCCGCCATCACAGGCGGGTAAGAGCAATCAATCACCAAATTCTGGTATCGCAAAGTATCCGAAAATTGTCCCAGTGCAACCGGCGAACTTTCCGAAGAACTTTGGAGGGGGTTTTGTAGGCTGTCTAAAAATCACAATAGATAGCTTATTCAAGCAAGCTCGACAACGGAGGTCACAATCAGACGACTTCCAATGCACTGTAAAAAAGGAAACAAAAAAAAACATCCTCCCAACTCACCAATTGCCAGCAACGCGACTCGACACCTTCTGAGATGATTGATCTTGATGGCTGTGACACAGCATGGCTAATGATCATAGGCAACTAATTAGAGATGCTGATGAGGCAGTGTGATGATTCAGAACTAAAAGGTTGATCAGTTGCGTGAGTTGCTTGGTAGAGAGCTTATGGGCCAAATATTCGTCTTTCACGACACTATGGAATGTTGATTCCGTCTAGCTTGCAACACGAAAGCTACAATCAAATAGCTTTCGGGGTCGGTGATGAAAGCGGGCAAATAGAGGACTTTTCAATAGATCTAGAAGGGTTACAAATTCAAGCGAACTTCCGACAACTGATGAAAACTCTATTCAGGCAGTCTTCACAATCTGGCAGTGAAGTTACAATATGGACGGCTTTCACCTCAGCAACAGCGGTAAAGCTAGGATTACTGGAACTACGGTCCTTGCAGCCAGCTACAGAAAAGTTACAAATCACTACTCTTCTGAAACGCGGATGTCATCCCTGCGTCACCAGTTGAATGAAGCGACCTCGCGTCGATCATGCAGACAAGCAAGCTGTGAGCGACCCTACGCGTTCAATGTGTTCAACCAGCGCGACCCTCGGCGTCGTCATGCAGCAGCCAACGTGTAGCGACCTCGGCGTTCATGGTGTTCAACGAACAGCGACCCTCGCGTGCGTCAATGCGCAGCAACGTGAGCGAGACTCGCGTTCAATGGTGTTCACACAGCCGACCTCGCGTGTCATGCAAGCAAAAAACGTAGCGAGCCCTGCGTTCAACTGGTGTTAACCAACACGCGACCTCGCGTGTCAAGCACAAGCCAACGTGAGCGACCGCTCGCGTTTTCATAATTTGGTGTTCCAGTAACCCCAGCACTTCGGCGTCTTAAATTCAAAGAACACGAAATTAGGGTTCTGAGCGCAGATGGGCGTTTGACTCATCAAACATGAGTCGAAGGTTCAAATCGTTTTTTCCCTCCTGAGGATTTTCGCGCCAACATAGGAGCGGATATAAGGAGTCAGTTTACAATCTCCTTCCCCTATAAAAGCTCAACAAACCCAACAGAGTAAGGTTGGATCATCAGAATCTAAACCAGACGAGTTGGTTAAAGGGGCTGGCTTTTTAAAAACTAAGGGGTGAGTGGTTGGATTTTTGACATCTGAACCGCACAGGTTGGATTCTCAGGATCTCAACCACTCTAGGATTTTTGAACCAACCTCAGAAAATCAAATCTGAGAGAATCCTTCAACAACAGAAAAACAGCTTGATTATTAACCGAATTTTCGGTTCCAACAACTCTATTCACAGAGTTCAAACTCGTTCAGAGTTCTTAAACTCATTCAGAGTTATTCATAAAACTTTCCACGAAAGTTCATCGTTCCCACGAGATAAAGACGGTCGGATCGTCAACGGAGAGCAAGTTCGACGCAATCAATCGAAGGAAGCACTCCATCGCTGCCAAGAAGAACCCAGTTTTAAACAAAGGGAAAAATCAAATTCGTTTTCCTCTCTTTTGTAATCAAGTTGTAACCGAGATCAAAGGAATCAAAGTCACATTTTCTTTATTCTCTTCTTTACAATTTTCTCTACATACAATGATTTACAACTACCATTATTGGTACTAATTGCTTATTAAGTGATATTGTAGATTACAATAATTTCAAGCATGTTAGTACCTTTATTGGAGGATTGGATGGAATAACAAGCTACAACGATGATATCTAAGGAGGTGGAGGCAAAGTGATGAAGCAAAGCTTTCAAAGAGCAAAACATACAAGAGAAGCTTCATCAATATTGAAGCAAATATCAAGACTCAAGCTATACACTTATATGTGAGGATATTTGTATTTTTATTTCTCTCTAGTGCTTAATGTAGGCAAGTAGTATGATAGATTACATTTGAAGTTCTTGGGATAACACACTCACACATTTTCAAAACTCGTATTTTGATATTTTTGCTAAATGTTGAGTTTTCATAAATACGAGGTTCTTTTTGCAAAATTTCTTTTCAAACAAGTTCGTTATTATATTTGAAAACGTTTCCTAAAGTTTCACATTTTTGGAAATTTATTTACTATTTTTAAAGGCCCTGGAAATTCTTTTTCAAAAATCAAAACAGGCTGATTATATGTTATCAGTCGACTGATACAATGTATCAGTCGACTGAAGAAACTAGCCAGAATCATCAAAAGTTTCTGCTTTTGTGACTGATGATCTATTAGTCGACTGATGAATCCTTCAGTCGACTGATGAGCTCTTCAGTCGACTGACGAGCTACAAACCGCTTACAATGGTCAGCTCATCAGTCGACTGATGAACCCCGTCAGTCGACTAATAAGCTTCCAACGGCTAGTTTTGTCATGTTTCCAGATTTTTGGATTTTGAACATTTTTGTCTTTTTCTTTGGGGTTAGGGATGATCTCTTGAATGCTTATAAATACTCAGCTACCCTATTCATTCCAAAAAATGTAAAACTTTGCGAAAAGTTTTCAAATATAATAACGAACTTGTTTGAAAAGAAATTTTACAAAAAGGACCTCGTATTTGTGAAAACTCAACGTTTAGCAAAAATGTCAAAATACGAGTTTTGAAAATGTGTGAGTGTGTTATCCTAAGAACTTCAAATGTAATCTATCATACTACTTGCCTACATTAAGAATTAGAAAGAAATAAAAATACAAATATCCCTCACATATAAGTACATAGCTTGAGTCTTGATATTTGCTTCAATATTGATGAAGTTTCTCTTGTATGTTATGCTATTTGAAAGCTTTGCTTCATCACTTTGCCTCCACCTCCTTAGATATCATTGTTGTAGCTTATTGTTCCATCCAATCCTCCAATAAATGTACTAACATGCTTTAAATTATTGTAATCTACAATGTCACTTAATAAGCAATTAGTATCAATAATGGTGGTTATAAATCATCATCAAAACATAAAGGCAAACACTAAACTCTGTGATTGCCTTAGAAGAATATAGTTTTATTAGCCAACCATGGTCAAAGACGCTGTCGCGTATGCCCGACAGTGCCACACGTGTCAAATACACACAAATTATGTGCACAAACACCCAGAGCACTTGCACTCATCGGCCACATCATGGCCATTCGAGACATGAGGAATGGACATTGTTGGTCCTATTTTTCCACCGTCAGCTAAAGGCGATTGTTTTGTTTTGGCGATCACCGATTACTTCTCAAAGTGGGCCGAAGCAATTCCACTTAAAGAAGTAAAGACAATCGACATTGTCAAATTTATTAAACACCATATTATCTACCGATACAGTGTCCAAAGATGAATTGTACATGACAATGGCCCTTAGTTTGTCAGCAACGTCTTCATCAAATTCTGCAGAAAATTCAAAATTTAAGATGTCTTGTCGACGACATATAATCCCACTACGAATGGATTTGCTGAAGCCTTCAACAAGGTCATCATAAAGATTTTGTCAAAACTCGTGAGAACCAACAAATGAGGCTGGGATGATAAACTCGGCGAAACTCTATGAGCTTATCGCACCATAGCCTGCACACCTACTGGAGTGACCCCATACTCTCTAGTATATGGATGCGAGACTATCCTTTCCTTGGAAATCTAGATTCCATCCCTTCGCATCACTCTCACAATGGGGATGACGATCGAGGAACAACATAAAAAACGTCTCGAAGAACTTGAGATGTTAGATGAAAAAGCACTTGGAAGTTTAACAACAAATTGAGTTCTACCAAGCCAGGATTTCTAGGGCTTTTGATAAGAAAGTTCGACAACGGAGTTTCAAGGAAGGAGACTTGGTTCTTACCATCCGGCAACCGATGATACTCAATTCTAAGAAGAAGGGCAAATTCTAGCTCAAATGAGAATGACCATTCGTAGTAGAGATAGTTTACTCGAATGCTACATATCGCCTGATCATCCAAGACGGCGAAAAACTCACGATGCCAAAAAATGGGAAGTTCCTAAAAAAAATACTATCCCTAGTACGTTCAGGATAACCTATTTAATGGGAAGTTCCTGGACAATGCTATGTAGGGTATTTTGAGGGATAACCCGAGATCAGCTATTCAAGATAAATAGGAATTATATGAATAATTCATTATTAATCATAAAAAAATAATTAAGAACATCCCACTGTAGCTATTTAATCATTTCCAAGATGATTAAAACCTTCTCATTGTTACTTTTCGAGCATTCTTTCGTCGAGATGAGATTCAATGACTTCATTGGGTCAATCTTTCCTCACGAAACTCCCACGGTGTAATTGTGGAGTACTTGATGATTCACAATCCTCCACCATAAAATTCCTCACTGATCAAATCAATTAACGGTGGGTCCACCAAAATTCTTCGTGGTTAAATCCACTCAAACTCCCGCTGTATCCAAGCCTTTAACACTCCCACTGTTGAAGTCCTGACATAACATTCAAATTTCAATCCGTTAACTCGAGGCAATTATCAAACCCCTTTCATATTAAGTCCCTGCAACTTAACACCAAAAATTCTCCACCGAGTGATTTGTATAAGTCAATATTCCCATTGTTATTTGTACCCCACTCCCACTGCTTGCTTGGTCAAACCTTCCTACAATCAAGATCAAAGCTAAAATCTCCTTTTGATTCCTTCCATAAATGAGAGGTCAACTTTCAAATCATGCGATCAAACATTCATACAGTTAGGGTCGTCTCAAACTCCCACTTGGTCAAACCTAACCTTCCTACAGTTAGGGTCAAACCCGGAATTTTCTTTCGATAAACGAAAGGCTTTCATCTATTCCTCTTCAGTCAAACCTTTCTATAGTTAGGGTCGAAGTCAAAGTTTTATCTCGATAAACGAGAAATTCATATTCAGATTGGGTAACTAATCCTATAAAAGTTAGGGTTATCCGGATCTTTTTGATTCTTAGAGTAGAGATCTCACTCCTAGTTTCACCTTCTAGGATTCTTGAAATGGAAATCCTACCTTGAGTTTCTTTTTCAGCAGAAGATAGAATATAAATTTTTTTCTCTCCGGCACCGGGTTCGTCTTCACCCCAAGAGAATACAAGTAGGAGATAGAATATACAATTCTTCCTCTCCGGCACCGGGTTCGTCTTTGCCCTAAGAGAAGACAAGTAGGAGATGGAATATAAATTTCTTCCCCTCCCGCACCGGGTTCGTCTTCACCCCGAGAGAAGACACAATCTTTCAACATCCAAAATCCATGCCTTTTATGCATGGGGAACTTTATCTTGATCCCTTATTAGAGATAAGTCTGCATCTAGCACATGCTGTCAGGTGGTTCGCTCCCACGAAAACAACCAAGTCTACGTATTCAACATTGTAGTCGGTGATTATTATTAAATTAATAATCTCTGAATCCATGCTTTTTATACATGGGGGACGTTATCTCGATCCCTTATTAGAGATAAATTTGTATCTAATACATACTATCAGGTGGTATGTTCTCACAAAAATGACCAAGTCTACGTATTCAACATCCTAGCCGGTGATTATTTTTAAATTAATAATCTCTGAATCTATGTCTTTTATGCATGGGGGACGTTATCTCGATCCCTTATTAGAGATAAGCTTACATCTAACACATGTAGCCTACATATTTAATATTGTAGAATAAAGTCTAAAAGAGTTCATTCTTTTAGCACAACATTATATGTAGAACGGACTTAGATAATCTACATGCTAGCCCGACTCAAACGGTAATCGGTAACGGTTCATCAAATCCGTTGAAGGCTGAGGGTTTGCCAAAAATCCTATAAACTCTATGTTTATTTATTCCAAACAGAATGAGTAATCATAATAAAGTTTAAATGATCAAAAAGTTCACTTTATTCATAAAGGGAATCTAAGGAGATACAAGAGAGATACTATCAATCTAAAGACATCTTGTGATTACGAATCTGTTCTTTCAATTTGGAAAGTTCTTCTGCGTAACCTTGTTCAAACTCTATCTTTAGGCTGGCTTTCAAAGATTCTTCACTAGTAGTCCGGGCCTTGGCAATCTCTTGTTCTATCTCAGTAAGCTTCTTGCGTTGAGGTCCCAGCTGTTCGAGCATATCTTGTTGAGCATGCTCCACCCCAGCCAAATCGATTTCCAAAATAGCCCGAGCATCATCGGCTTGTTCGAGTTCCTTTTCTAAGCATGCTACTTCGGCGTGACATGACCCTAGAGCCTAAAGCAAATCAGTCTTGATTTTATCTTTCTTGATGATACTTACTTCTATATGTGCCACACGACTCTGTAGCTTTTGAAGTTTGAGTTCGGCTGACATTTGCGTATTGTGCCACGCTTTCAATCTTGATTCCGTTCGAGTAGCTACATAAGAGAAAGCACCGCTGACCTCAAGCTCCCTCAACATCTGAAGTTCTTGCTCTAAGCGAACCAAGTCTGCCATAATGAGATTGGTTGGATCTGAATATCCTTCTTCCCTAATCCCCAATACATGCTGATCAAGGAACTTCCTGAAGTTGTCAAAGGGTGACCCATTATGAAGGATCCGATCAATCATGATGTTTAGGAAAGAGACGAAGCTATGAAGTTCTGAATAGATCACGACCCTATCCGGATCTTCATTTGACATCAATGCCTTAATGGGTTCATATAAAGACTAGGAAGGTGCTGCAATAAGAACAGGAGAAGTAAACACTCCAAAATTTGTCGAAAATGGATCCGATACTTGGGATTTAAACGTAGCGGTGAGAGGAAACATACCAACTCTGACAGAAGATCCTTCACCTTGGCACTGTTGTCCCGACGACATTAATCCAACTTCGGGGATGACTGAACTTGAAGAGCCTAAATCCTTAGGCCATTCTGAAGCCCTTGAGACTATAGTTGTATCGGCATCAGTAACTGGTCCTACAATCAAAAATTTTGTATGGCCATCCAAAATTAACGAACTAAATGAATAACGATGGCTGCAGAATAAAGTTCATACCTACAGATGAACCAGCTTCAGCAATTAGTCCTGCAGTCTCACTAGGAGCTTTCCCTGATAATAAGTCAGAGATCAACTTATGGTCATCTTCAGAAATATTCATATCGAGGGTGTGTTCATCAAAATCCCCAACCTCAACCTCATGAGCGACTTCCTCTTCAGCTAGCTCCTTTATCACGACATCTACAGATCCAAATAAGTCGTGAGCATATATATATATATATAGGGTTTTCTTCGGATGCGAAATTTTTTCGCACAGCAACGTGCGAAATGAGCGACAGGCGTTGGATTTCTTTGTTCCTCTCTCTCCCCAAACGAGCGGTGGGATTTTCTTCGTTCCTCTAAACGAGGCCAGACCCTTCTTCGTTCCTCTAAACTCCCCCTTCTTCGTTCCTTTAAACTCCCCAAACCAGAACCCTCTCTCTCCCCAAACCAGAACCTGACTCCCTCTCCCTCTCTCGTTCGTGACCCTATTCACCGCCGCCCCAAACCCGACTCACACACAAACTCGAGACCCCAAGCACCGCCGCCCCAAATCCGACTCCCTCTCAGATCGGCCATCTCCGAGCTCGTGACCCCAAGCATCACCGTCCCAAACCCGACTCCCTCTCAGATCGGTCATATCCCCTCTCTCAGATCGGCCATCTCCGAGCTTGTGACCCCAAGCACCGCCACGCCCAGATCGAGGTCCTCTCTAAACTTTTTGCTTGTTGGATTTTAATCAAAAGTGCTTGTTGTATTTTTGACTGTCCTCTTGTTGGATTTTTGACACTTGATTCTTGTTGAATTTTTGATGTGAGATACGAGGCTATCCTAATTTGACGCTTGATGCTTGTTGCATTTTTTACGCTTGATGCTTGTGGGATTTTTGACTGTCCTCTTGTTGGATTTTTTTATGCTTGATGCTTGTTGGATTTTTGTTGTAAGATATGAGGCTATCCTAATTTCAATGCAACAAACCATAAAGAAAACAAGTAAGTTGCTGGTCATTGGTGAGAGTATACTGGATTTTTTTTAATTTAATAAAAAGTTTCCAGTCCAAGTTGACCAACCATCCTTGTCTATAACAGATTTTTGACTGTCCTCTTAAGATGAATTTTTTTAATCTAACAGCTTTATTTTTGTGCACAGTGGTCTTTGATAGCATTCTTGTTTCTAAACATAAATGTATTTTTTGTGCACAGTGCCAGTTAACTGTCCTCTTATTTATATCATTCCAATGGAAACTGAAGATGGAGCAAATCTACAGATGAAGTTCTCACTATTGCGTGAAGTTTGATCAAGGTTGGCGGAGCAAATCATAGCACTATTGGTGAGAATGGATTGAAGTCGTTATGTATCTGTGTATGTTGGGGCTTTTTGAGGTGTGGTTGAATTTTGGGGTTGAGTTTTTGTATCTTTTGTGTTGGTCCATTGATATCTCCCTCTGTGTTAATTGTCCAGAATGTTATAATGTCATATGTCGGTTGTCTCAGTATTAAATAGGACAAGTGATACTATTATTTCCAGTCTATGTTTGTAATGAAGCTCTCAACGTTGGAATCCAGTCAGTTGGCTCTGATATTGCATCGGTCTGTTTCTTCTATGTATAATCAACTATGCTTGTCTTTTCTTTAATGTAAATGTTGGGTTGTGTTGATGGCTTGGGAATTGTTGTACAGAGAGAACCGCAATGCAGCAATTATGAATTCATTGTTCTGTTACTTGACATTATGAACACTGCTCAGGTTTGTATATATTAGATGAGCCTCTTGCCTTGAACATTGTTCTGTTACTTGGCATTATGAATTCATTATGCATCGATCAGAATCTGCACAAGTTTTGTATTGAACTTTAAGTAATCTAAAATTGCTTGTTATTATGAATTCATTATTCATGACTTGTCGATGATGGTGTTATTATGTGCAGTGCCTCCTTTCTTAAGATATGGCAAGTACTGTGGTATTTTGTGCAGTGGATGCCAAATCTTTTGCAATACATATATACGTAAAACAGCATGCCGCTGCACTAACTTTTCCAATTAGTTCTATGAAGTAAAAATGAGCCAAAGTAGACCAACATCCATAGCCTTTCTTCTATATATAAGCATCAAGCTCCAACTCAGAGGAATTTAAGTCTCTTCCTGAACACAACTAGTTTGAACATTCTTCTCAAGTCAGCAAACTCAAGACCGCAAACTCAAAGATATTATGGAAAGGTATACCAAATAATCATGACAACTGAACCAATTTCAAATAATCATAACCAGTTTGAACATTTGTTTACAATAGGACATTTGGAGACATCAGTCATTCACTAATATGTTGCTCAGTCATTTGACTATAACACAGAGCAACAATATCAGTACAACGATACTTATAAATTTTAAATATAAAATTACATCATTCATCATTTTTGAACTAAACCCTCATCTTCTTCTCCACTGAACTCTTCCGAAAAGTTCTTCATCTTTTATCTGCAAAAAACATACCATAAACAAATGTATATCATTGTAAAAGGATTTTGTACGTATCACTGTAAAAGGATTGTGTACGTAACCGATATCATCTACTCACAACGTAATCCAAATTATGTACATAATCTACTCCCAAAATTCAAAGTTCATACAAATGTATATATCAGTCTATAAATAATGAAAATTCATAATTTATTTTGAAGCATTTTGAGAACACTCACAAGTGGCCTTGGTAGTATGCAACCTTAATTATCACATATGAAAATTCAAGAACATACTGCATATATTAACTTCCAACAATCATATTTTGCTTACCCAAGTCTAGCGAGAGTTTTGCAGGTGAAAAGGAGGACTTCCAACAATCAGATTTTGCTTCCTGAGTGGGTGACATAAAACTGGTTGTGTTGTGTTTGTATTTGCCGTTATCAACTGATTCTGAAAAACCCAAAATGAACATCATTAACTAAGGGGAAAAAACGTTCAATAGCTATGGCAGTCTAGGTGAAAATAAGTAGGATTAGTGTAAAGGTGCGGGGGGGCAAATCTCCTAAATATGTTAAAAGGACTGTTCATGTCAACGCTCACCCAATTTCTTTGAGCTCCTCAAGCAAGGGGAAGACCGCTTCGCATCAGATACGAATGTAACAGCTTCATTCTTTTCTATAGAAGACTGGAACTTTCATAATCAGCATAATCAAAAACTTTTTAACAACAAATTCTTTAATAAAAAACGATAAATTACCATTTGTTTGCGGAAAAAGTCGCTGTATTCATTGCTGCATTCATTACAACTTTGATCGTTACAATGAAATAAAAAGAGAGTCTTTTTATAAGACCGGTACACAATGAAAACAAAATCAATGCAACTCCTTTCAAACAAACGCAAGAGCTGTTTGTCATCTCTTGCTTGCGTGGGTCTTTGGCCTGTGACGGGGACGTTGATATCCGTGGACCACCGGGGCAATCAGATCTATTCCGAGAAAATCGGGCAGAGCTTCGTTCTATCCGCGAAGGATCTAAGAAGCTATGAAGCTTATATCTCGGCTAAAGCGAGACACTAGCTCTTCTTAGTATTAACGCCGAAGGCCAATACTAAGGAAAAGAGAAGGGGGAATGAAGAAGAAGGCTCCTTTGCTGCAGAAGGCTCGCTCACTCCTTGCTCCGGCAGGGCTTCGCCTATGCTCTCTAAAAATCCTCCCCCTCCTCTCTCTAGCCTTGCTCCAAGACAAAAGAATTCCAGCCCTTTGAATGAGGACCCAAGGGGTCTATTTATAGGCCAAAAGGAGGGGGGGTGGTAAAAGGTGAGGACACCCCTGGGGTGTCTCAGCCTGGCCGAGACACCCCTGGGGTGTCTTGGTTTTGCCAAGACACCCCTCGGGTGTTTCGAGCTTGCCGAGACACCCCCGGGTGCCTCAGTTCAGTCCGAGGTCCTTCCGGGTGTGTTTGCCGTGGTTTCGTCGTCCCAACTCGGATTTAATTGATTTCGGATGCGTTGGAATTCTGACGAAGAGCTCTGTCAGCCCCCATGGTTGAATTATCAGTGGGGTGAACGGGACACGAAGGGCGTTGTCTTATTCGTGAACAGTGTCGGGCTCTTTGGAGTATTGAGGAACAGTTTATACTCTTGTACTCTTTGGAGTATTGAGGAACAGTTTATACTCTTGTACTCTTTGGAGTATTGAGGAACAGTTTATACTCTTGTACTCTTTGGAGTATTGAGGAACAGTTTATACTCTTGTACTCTTTGGAGTATTGAGGAACAGTTTATACTCTTGTACTCTTTGGAGTATTGAGGAACAGTTTATACTCTTGTACTCTTTGGAGTATTGAGGAACAGTTTATACTCTTGTACTCTTTGGAGTATTGAGGAACAGTTTATACTCTTGTACTCTTTGGAGTATTGAGGAACAGTTTATACTCTTGTACTCTTTGGAGTATTGAGGAACAGTTTATACTCTTGTACTCTTTGGAGTATTGAGGAACAGTTTATACTCTTGTACTCTTTGGAGTATTGAGGAACAGTTTATACTCTTGTACTCTTTGGAGTATTGAGGAACAGTTTATACTCTTGTACTCTTTGGAGTATTGAGGAACAGTTTATACTCTTGTACTCTTTGGAGTATTGAGGAACAGTTTATACTCTTGTACTCTTTGGAGTATTGAGGAACAGTTTATACTCTTGTACTCTTTGGAGTATTGAGGAACAGTTTATACTCTTGTACTCTTTGGAGTATTGAGGAACAGTTTATACTCTTGTACTCTTTGGAGTATTGAGGAACAGTTTATACTCTTGTACTCTTTGGAGTATTGAGGAACAGTTTATACTCTTGTACTCTTTGGAGTATTGAGGAACAGTTTATACTCTTGTACTCTTTGGAGTATTGAGGAACAGTTTATACTCTTGTACTCTTTGGAGTATTGAGGAACAGTTTATACTCTTGTACTCTTTGGAGTATTGAGGAACAGTTTATACTCTTGTACTCTTTGGAGTATTGAGGAACAGTTTATACTCTTGTACTCTTTGGAGTATTGAGGAACAGTTTATACTCTTGTACTCTTTGGAGTATTGAGGAACAGTTTATACTCTTGTACTCTTTGGAGTATTGAGGAACAGTTTATACTCTTGTACTCTTTGGAGTATTGAGGAACAGTTTATACTCTTGTACTCTTTGGAGTATTGAGGAACAGTTTATACTCTTGTACTCTTTGGAGTATTGAGGAACAGTTTATACTCTTGTACTCTTTGGAGTATTGAGGAACAGTTTATACTCTTGTACTCTTTGGAGTATTGAGGAACAGTTTATACTCTTGTACTCTTTGGAGTATTGAGGAACAGTTTATACTCTTGTACTCTTTGGAGTATTGAGGAACAGTTTATACTCTTGTACTCTTTGGAGTATTGAGGAACAGTTTATACTCTTGTACTCTTTGGAGTATTGAGGAACAGTTTATACTCTTGTACTCTTTGGAGTATTGAGGAACAGTTTATACTCTTGTACTCTTTGGAGTATTGAGGAACAGTTTATACTCTTGTACTCTTTGGAGTATTGAGGAACAGTTTATACTCTTGTACTCTTTGGAGTATTGAGGAACAGTTTATACTCTTGTACTCTTTGGAGTATTGAGGAACAGTTTATACTCTTGTACTCTTTGGAGTATTGAGGAACAGTTTATACTCTTGTACTCTTTGGAGTATTGAGGAACAGTTTATACTCTTGTACTCTTTGGAGTATTGAGGAACAGTTTATACTCTTGTACTCTTTGGAGTATTGAGGAACAGTTTATACTCTTGTACTCTTTGGAGTATTGAGGAACAGTTTATACTCTTGTACTCTTTGGAGTATTGAGGAACAGTTTATACTCTTGTACTCTTTGGAGTATTGAGGAACAGTTTATACTCTTGTACTCTTTGGAGTATTGAGGAACAGTTTATACTCTTGTACTCTTTGGAGTATTGAGGAACAGTTTATACTCTTGTACTCTTTGGAGTATTGAGGAACAGTTTATACTCTTGTACTCTTTGGAGTATTGAGGAACAGTTTATACTCTTGTACTCTTTGGAGTATTGAGGAACAGTTTATACTCTTGTACTCTTTGGAGTATTGAGGAACAGTTTATACTCTTGTACTCTTTGGAGTATTGAGGAACAGTTTATACTCTTGTACTCTTTGGAGTATTGAGGAACAGTTTATACTCTTGTACTCTTTGGAGTATTGAGGAACAGTTTATACTCTTGTACTCTTTGGAGTATTGAGGAACAGTTTATACTCTTGTACTCTTTGGAGTATTGAGGAACAGTTTATACTCTTGTACTCTTTGGAGTATTGAGGAACAGTTTATACTCTTGTACTCTTTGGAGTATTGAGGAACAGTTTATACTCTTGTACTCTTTGGAGTATTGAGGAACAGTTTATACTCTTGTACTCTTTGGAGTATTGAGGAACAGTTTATACTCTTGTACTCTTTGGAGTATTGAGGAACAGTTTATACTCTTGTACTCTTTGGAGTATTGAGGAACAGTTTATACTCTTGTACTCTTTGGAGTATTGAGGAACAGTTTATACTCTTGTACTCTTTGGAGTATTGAGGAACAGTTTATACTCTTGTACTCTTTGGAGTATTGAGGAACAGTTTATACTCTTGTACTCTTTGGAGTATTGAGGAACAGTTTATACTCTTGTACTCTTTGGAGTATTGAGGAACAGTTTATACTCTTGTACTCTTTGGAGTATTGAGGAACAGTTTATACTCTTGTACTCTTTGGAGTATTGAGGAACAGTTTATACTCTTGTACTCTTTGGAGTATTGAGGAACAGTTTATACTCTTGTACTCTTTGGAGTATTGAGGAACAGTTTATACTCTTGTACTCTTTGGAGTATTGAGGAACAGTTTATACTCTTGTACTCTTTGGAGTATTGAGGAACAGTTTATACTCTTGTACTCTTTGGAGTATTGAGGAACAGTTTATACTCTTGTACTCTTTGGAGTATTGAGGAACAGTTTATACTCTTGTACTCTTTGGAGTATTGAGGAACAGTTTATACTCTTGTACTCTTTGGAGTATTGAGGAACAGTTTATACTCTTGTACTCTTTGGAGTATTGAGGAACAGTTTATACTCTTGTACTCTTTGGAGTATTGAGGAACAGTTTATACTCTTGTACTCTTTGGAGTATTGAGGAACAGTTTATACTCTTGTACTCTTTGGAGTATTGAGGAACAGTTTATACTCTTGTACTCTTTGGAGTATTGAGGAACAGTTTATACTCTTGTACTCTTTGGAGTATTGAGGAACAGTTTATACTCTTGTACTCTTTGGAGTATTGAGGAACAGTTTATACTCTTGTACTCTTTGGAGTATTGAGGAACAGTTTATACTCTTGTACTCTTTGGAGTATTTAAGGAGCAGTTTATACTCTTATACTTGTCGGAGTCTTGCCGTTTTCAATCGGCTTACCCTAGCGTTATAACGCCGGCTTCAACCAAGGTCTGAATGTTATTCTTGAGTGCAAAGCATTCCTTGGTGGGGTGGAGGATCCTTCTGTGGTACTCGCAGTACGTTGGATCCGCAGAATCGCCATCTTCCTCTTGATGCGTGATGGGCGGGAGTTTGATTTTGTTGTTTTCGAGAAGGGTCTCGAAAATAGCTGGAACGTCTTCGTCTTTGAACGAGTACTCGTTTTGGAGCTCCTCGTCTGAATTCTCCTGTTGTTCCCAGGACTGCTGTTGTGACGTTTGATCATCGTCAATAACTGCTGCAGGTACGTCCTCTTCATCATGAGGTACGAGATCCGAATCCAGAGGGTTAACCATCGGTTGGTTTCTCTCGACCTTTCGCCTTCTGATGAAGCGTTCAGCCTGTTCTCCTCGAGCCTTCAACTCTTTCCAGGTATTGAGCGGCTCTATTCCCATCACGTCCAAGATGTCAATGGACAAGTTGTTTTGACAAGTCTGCAAGAGGAATTCCTCCGTGACGGGATCCCTGCAGTTCATTGCCTGATTGCGGAAGCGTTTGATGAAGGTATCCACCGACTCTCCGCCTTTTTGTTTCTCGTCGAAGAGGGTCCTGATTGACACTTCGGTGTCATCATCGAAGAAATGGGCGAGAAACATGCTTTCCAAGTCCTCCCAGCTGTTGATGCTTCCGGGTTTGAGACGGCGGTACCAATCGAAGGCGGGCCCGCGAAGGGTGCCAACGAATGACCGAACCATCAAGGGTTCGTTGCCAGAGATCACTCCCAAGTGGGACTTGAAGTAGATCAGATGCTGAGTGGGCGAACCCTTCGGGATCGAATCCCACTTTCTCGGGTAAGGACACGGAATGCCGGTCTTCTTCACCTCTCGAGTAGACATCAGGGCTTCGATTTTTCTTTCGAGCTCCTTTATCTTTTCGGCCTCACCCATATCCTGTTTTGGATAAGTTTCGAGAGGAATCATACGGCCAGGACAATCGTTGAGAGGAATAATACGGCCACCCCCAGTGTTGTTATTTTTAGTGGGGCCACCCCCAGTATTCTTGGGCGGTGCGTCGGCCATGACGATTTCGACCACCTCCGGATCGCTGTCGACTGCAGCGTTCTGGGTGCGACGATTGGACTCAACCAGCTGGTTTGACAAAGCTCGGATTCGTTGATCGTGCATTTGTCTCATCTCCTGCATAGCCATTCCCATTTCGATCTTGAAGATTTCCTTCTGCCTAGCCAGGGCCTCTTCAATGATTTTGGCTATTTGATCTGTATTGACCATGAGCACCTCTCGAGCTTGCCCTATGCTAGACGTCGTGTCGTCAGAGGCGAGCGCGGAATGAGAATCCGAGAACTCATCATCAGAATGGATTCCTTCTTGGACCCCATGGTCGTTGTTATATCCGACGGCTTCTAGCTGAAGCTGAGCTATTCCCGAATTGACCCTGCTTCCTAAAGAGAAATTAGGGTCGGAACCACCTGAAATGATTGGGGACTTTCCCTTGTTGACCATGTTGATGGTAACTTCTAGGGGTTCATCCTCTCGAGCAATCGATCCTTTTTGGTGGGAACGCCTTGGTTTGGGCTTTGTCGTTCCATCTGAGATTCTCTCGGATATCGAGACCCTCTGCAGAGTGGTCTTGGTGCAGCTACATGTTGATAATACTGCCCTGATAAATTTGGTACACGGACAGTGAGAATCCGCTTCCCGGGTGTTTCTCTTTCGAGATTCATTCGCACCCTCAGCCTGATAGTACAACTCACTGACTTTGCAGTCGGAGTAACCTATCGGCTGCTCACAGGGGTTCTCAGGTATAACGCGTTCGTCTGTCCGACACGTTTTCTTCTGAGTAAACATTGCCTTGTTGGCATTTACAGGAGTCACACGTTTGGAATCACACCTTTGTGAGGGTGAAACCTTAACGGGCTCCTGATTTTCTGCACGCATCGCCAAGCGGGTTGTTGCAGAGATCGATTTGTTAGGAGATCGTGTACGACCCCCAGTCTGGATGTTGGCTCGAAGCTCCTTCAACGATCCCCAGCTTTCCTTGACAAGCGCTTTTCCTCGATTCTCGGGTAGAGCATCGATACGGTTGTTCAGAGGATTCCTAGTCCGAGTTGGGACGGCGAATCAACGGCAAACACACCCAGAAGGCCTCGGATCAGACTGAGACACCCGGGGGCATCCCGGCCAGGACGAAACACCCGAAGGGTGTCTTGGCGAAGCCAAGACACCCCAGGTGTCTCGGCCTTGGCCGAGACACCCCCAAGGGGGTGTCTCGGCCTTGGCCGAGACACCCCATGGGGGGTGTCTCGGCCATGGCCGAGACACCCCAAGGGGTGTCTCGGTTTTGGAGCCGAGACACCCCCCTAGGGGGTGTCCTCAACCAGCCCCTACCCCCCCTTTGTTTTCCTATAAATAGGCCCCTAGGGCCTCCATTCTCTTGGCCTTGGTTTTGGGAGAGAAATTTCAGGTCTAGAGCTTTAGCCTTTGAGATTTGAAATTCCAGAGAGGAGCGGCGAAGCCCTGCCGGAGGAAGGAGTCGGGGTTTTCTAAGAGAGCGGCGAAGCCCTGCCGGATCGAGGAGTGAGGAGCCTTCTGCAGCAAAGGAGCCTCTTTTTTCATTCCCCTTTCTATTTTCCTTAGTGTTCCCCCCTAGCGGTGGTACTAAGTAGAGCGAATATCTCGATTATCCGAGATAGGAGCTGTAAACCTCTAGATCTCACGCAGATCGACGAGGTTCAGAGTTTCTAAATCCCTCCGCGGATAGACGAAACTCTGCCCGATTTTCTCGGACCAGATCTGAGTGCCCCGGTGGTCCACGGATATCAACATCCCCGTCACAGGCAAAAGACCCACGCAAGCAAGAGATGACAAACAGATCTTGCGTTTGTTTGAAAAGAGTTGTATCTATTTTGTTTTCATTGTGTACCGGTCTTATAAAAAGGCTATCTTTTTATTTCATTGAAACGATTAAAGTTGTAATGAATGCAGCAATGAATACAGCAACTTTTTCCGCAAACAAATACTAAGGAAAAGAGAAGGGGGAATGAAGAAGAAGGCTCCTTTGCTGCAGAAGGCTCGCTCACTCCTTGCTCCGGCAGGGCTTCGCCTATGCTCTCTAGAAATCCTCTCCCTCCTCTCTCTAGCCTTGCTCCAAGACAAAAGAATTCCAGCCCTTTGAATGAGGACCCAAGGGGTCTATTTATAGGCCAAAAGGAGGGGGGGGATGGTAAAAGGTGAGGACACCCCTGGGGTGTCTCGGCCTGGCCAAGACACCCCTCGGGTGTTTCGAGCTTGCCGAGACACCCCCGGGTGCCTCAGTTCAGTCCGAGGTCCTTCCGGGTGTGTTTGCCGTGGTTTCGTCGTCCCAACTCGGATTTAATTGATTTCGGATGCGTTGGAATTCTGACGAAGAGCTCTGTCAGCCCCCATGGTTGAATTATCAGTGGGGTGAACGGGACACGAAGGGCGTCGTCCTTTCTGTGAACAGTGTCGGGTTCCCGATTGGTCCGGGTCTTGGTTGTTCCGAAACCCTATCCGCTCATGTAGCTCGCCGACTCACTTCAGTCGTCCGTCGACGTCGATTAGGCTCATGTGGATCGGATAGTGACGTTCATCATCGTTCTTTAACACTGAACCGTTCGTGGAGACCTATAGGCAATTTTCGATGCCTACACCATTAAGAGAGTGAGTCCTTTTGGTTCGAGATGAGGGCAAATGTTGTTTCCCACTTAGTTCAGGATCCAAAAACTTCACCTTTTTTCCTTTTGTCCATGTCGATTAACCAAATGCATCAACAGATTAGGAAAAAATTATGTAAATTATGATCAAATAAACAGATTAGACAAAAATCCAATAATATTCTCTAAAAAAATATGAGAGAATACGTGAAATTGCCAAAAATGTCGAAATCAAGCAAGAAAGATCAGACATTCGCCAAGAAAGGTCAAGCCTTTTCAAGATCCAACAATAATCTTCCCAAAATTTATCAAAATCAAGCAAAAAGTTTAGAGAGGACCTCGATCTGGGCGTGGCAGTGCTTAGGGTCACGAGCTCGGAGATGGCCGATCTGAGAGAGGGGATATGACCGATCTGAGAGGGAGTCGGGTTTGGGACGGCGATGCTTGGGGTCATGAGCTCGGAGATGGACGATCTGAGAGGGAGTCGGATTTGGGGCGGCGGTGCTTGGGGTCTCGAGTTTGGGGGGAGAGAGAGAGAGAGAGAGAGAGAGAGAGAGAGAGAGAGAGAGAGAGAGAGAGAGAGAGAGAGAGAGAGAGAGAGAGAGAGAGAGAGAGAGAGAGAGAGAGAGAGAGAGAGAGAGAGAGAGAGAGAGAGAGAGAGAGAGAGAGAGAGAGAGAGAGAGAGAGAGAGAGAGAGAGAGAGAGAGAGAGAGAGAGAGAGAGACACCAAGTAGAAGCCAACTAGAAGCCAACTCTACCTTCAGTCGTTGCGATAGGTTCTACAACTTTGGCACTAGTACTCATTTCCTTTAATTTCTCTAAAAGAAGATGAAGCTTAGAAACTATTAGAGGAGGTACGCACTACGATTCACTCATCTCTCGGAAATGCCATCCGAATAGGAAAATACTTGTACCTGTGCTGGAACCTGTTGGAGCAACTGTGGTAGGGGGCTCGAGTTGAACCCGATCTCTCTAACAAACCCAGCACCGACAGGCTCATCAGCTATTTCCTTATGCATTTGCTGAATGAAACTTGGCTTCTCGGTATGCATAAGTCTGGGAGAAGAGGGTTCATATGGAATTTTGCCTTCTTCACGGTACCCTATGAAAATAAATTGCAAAATGAGTTCAACAAATCTAAAAACGATACAGTGGAATAAAGGTGAAGACGAAATATTACCTCCTTCCTCAATAGGAATATTGTGGACCGGCTCCTCTTCTATTACAGGCAAAGGGGTATGTCATCGATGCATGACCATCTTAGTCCTTTTTATCGGACGGGCTTCTCCTAGAGTATCAGATCTCTCATGGTAATATTTTGTACGCAACTCGGCTCCACTAAGGACTTTCACTGTCATCCGATTAGGAGATATCAGAACAACCCTCTCCTTCATTCTTTTTGGAGCTTTTAGTGATTTAGGTAAGTCAGCATGATGATTCCTATGAGCAACGGGTGAGCTCGTGCGTTTCCTTGGAGAGAAAGAAGATGGAAGACCCGATGCACCTTCCTCATCGCCACCTCCAAATTCAGCACCTCCGACCCCACCTTCTTCCTCGGATGTCCAAGATTTATCTTCAAAGAGTTCCTCCTCACTTTTATCAAAATCAGCAATTTGTTTCTCTTTGCTGGAGGATTTAATAGGTTCCTTTCCTTTCCCAGAAAGAATAGTTTCTTGAACCATTTCAATGGTGAGTCTGGATGCTGTTGTCATCTCTAACTCCAAGATTTTCTTCTTTTTCATGTGTGCGTTGGTAGCGATGAGCCATTTGCAATACAAGAATGTCATCTGTAGATGAGGCTCGGTAACTGGAAGGCTAAATTGGGCATTTGTACAACCACTTATACTCCAAAACCAAGCATGTGCACCGTCAATGAGACCACCACAAGTCTTCATTCTTCTGTTTGGATTCCCAACGTACAATTGGTTATATCCAAATTGACAAGCAAATCTACAGGGAAGATAAGGCTCGATGCTACAAACATTCTTCCTTGGAAGATGAGGTAGCCAAGGTGGATGTTCATTAACCAGCGAAAACATCATACATCTTAGACAGTTCTATTTCTCCTTAGCTCTTCCTCATCTACAAGCATCTCATTATAATTTCTAGAGAATTGAGGAAAACATTTGAAAAATTCCCAACACTTGTGAACCCAGAACTACCTTGATACCTCATGACACTGCCTGGTCATCCATTTACATTCCTCTAAGATCTGCAACAAAGGAAGACCCGGATCAGCAGTCTCATGTACTGTCATCAGATTCGGCAATGAAGGACTAGCCATGTCATTAGAAAAGTATATGGCAGTTCTATTTTAGTAGTAGGAATTTTACTTGAATGCTTCTTTCCTTCTCGTGTAAATGTGGTGGCCCGGTGACGAAGTCCACTGTGGATATCGACAATCATAGCTGGGAGCAGGGAAAGTTTACATCCAATTGCCAATTGAACAACTGGGTACAAAACTTCGATAGGTAAGGCATCAGAAGGTTGATGAGGTACTACACATTTCTTAGCCAAATGGCTAAGTACCCTGCTAGAAGAGTTGTCAGCGTAATCTTCTTTTGAGCACACCAAAAGGACTGGAACTTCGTACCCGTTGGAAATTTTCCTTCAACTGAGCGGGTAGTGTACGATTGGGTATTTGTCTTCAACAAGAGCTTGTTGATCTCTAATGGGGTCAAAGGAGACAATTCACAGACTTCATATCAGGAGTGATCCTCAAGATGTTTAAAAAGATAATCTGTGAATTGCTTCAAGCTAACTTGCGGGGATTTCTTCTTCGCCTTTATATCAGCATCTTCCATGGCTATCTGATAATGGTAGGTTAACTCCCAGAAGATGTCGTGAGCTATGAAGGTCGTCTCTTTCATTCAGTTCAACTGACCATTGGTTTGAAAATACTCCTGATAAGGTATGTCCCTCATCGGTAATCCAGACACTTTCATCATTTCGTGGAGAGGAAGACCTAACTCTCCATTCTTGGTCAAAAAAATTATTTATATCCGGATTGTATATCTCAAATAAAACAAAAAAGTGATCTACACTGATCGAGAGACCATACATGCTAGCTCGGATGGGGACGTATAATCCGTTACTTGCTAACTTGTTTCCCTAATGGCTAAGCACATAGCTTGTCATCATTGTCCACCATTTATCAGCGGATGAATGAACCTAGCCAAAGCACTTGTACTTCCTGACCGACAACTTCCTTCCCAATCGAGCTAGACGATTCTTCATAGTATTTGCCTTTACCATTAGTTCATTCTGCGACAAACAATCCTGGCCTAACACCCTAGGACGAAGTCCATGGATAAAATACCTATCACTCGAACCCGGAGGCTTGTCATCTCTACCGATGAATCCGTAATGAATGCGTTCATGATCCTCCGTCAACCATCAGGACATTTCGCGGGTTACCGCCAAGTTTCTAAGTTTTATGAGGGAATGATGTCGAGGAAAAGGAGGTAAGAATAGAAATACTCCACCATGCTCAGTCAACCACTACTTTGAGCCGCACGAGAGCCTTTCAGGATCCTCAACAGAGTCGCCGAATAGATAATGGGGCTTCCTTAAATGCTCAGTCGACTCTTGATACTTGGTCAATGGTGTAGGCATCAAAAATTACCTATAGGTCCCCACACGCAGCTCAAGACGAAGAGAAGATGATAAATATCATTATCTAAGTCAAATTGGATTATCCAATGCTGTAAAGAAGCCAACAAGTGCATGAAGTGAGTCAGCGAAGCGTACGAGTCAACATAACACGTGAAACGGCAAAACAATGAAGAAACAACTTAGTCAGGAGCTGTGTTTCGCCCACAAGGGGTGAAACACCATGTGTGTCTCGCCCACACCATGTGTGTCTCACCTATAGGAAGTTGTAGGTTTCTTCTCTAGCTTTCTAATGCATCTTGAATCACCTCATGCTGAGATCATACGAGAGAGTTAGAGCCAAAATACCCGAGATAGCACAAACTGTCTCGAAAGTGCGAGACACCAAACGTGTCTCGGACATTTAGGCCATAATACATTTCGATTCTGAAGAATCTCAAAAAACAAAAGTTGTAGGTCTCTTCATCATTTTTCTAACGCATCTTGAATCATCTTATTCTGAGGTCAGATGAAAGAATTAAAGCCAAAATACTAAAGGTAGTACGAACTATCTCGGAAATTCGAGACACAAAACATGTATCGGAAGCTATGAAGAAACTCATAGTTTTCGAGACAGTGTTCACTGTCTCGGAAGCTATGAGACAATTCATAGTTTTTGAGACAGTGGTGACTGTCTTGGAAACTAGAGCGAGCTTAGCGATGGTTTTCTTGATTTTTGTGCGGTCCACGTGACTTCATAACTGCTAGGGATCATCCATAAACGTGGGGGGGCATTACAGGCAAAAATATCACCCATAACTGCAGAAATGATGATATTTAAATGTGGTAGGAGCAGTTATGAAAGGGCTAGAAATAAGCCCTATTTCCGAGATAGTGGCCACTGTCACAGAAATAGGAGTTTGCCGAGGTATTTTCTTTTCGACTTCAACCTTCAGTTATGGTTCCTATGGGTTATAAATAGCCCCTATCACCTATATGCATGAGGACGAAGGCATAAAAGGCAGATACTTAAGCTTTTGGTGAATTTTGAGCAAGAGAGAAAGTCTTTATTGTTTTCAAGCACTTCCAAGAGCTTTCGGCGTTCCCTCGAGATCTAAGCTTTGACTTGATCTTGAGAAGAGTATTTTATCTTACTTTGCTAAGATATCCACTTATGTCTTTATTTCTAAAATGAAACATCGACCTTAAGCCTTCTTCACAATTCTATTTGGATCTATGATTCGGTCATCCACGGGCTAATGTACCCCCGACACAGGCAAAGATCCCACGTAAGCAGCAGGTGATAAACGTCCTCTGCGTGTGTTTCTAGGAGGTTATTTGTTTATAACAAGAAGTCTTATAAAAATGTTTGTTTCTTTGAATTCATTATATTTGATAAATGATTTGTAATGAGTTTAGTAAATAAAATAATTTCCGACGTAAGCAAATAGTATGTCAGTAATCAATTGACGCATAATACTATGATCTCCTTGCTGCACAAGATCGGGGATGCCCTCCGAGAAATCCACACTAAATTGAGGAGCCTCTCTAATCAAAGGACTCCCGTCAAAGGAAGCATAGGTGATGCCACTTTGACCGGACACTTCTCTATCGGAGAAGGTCATGGACGGGAAATTAACTGCAAAGGAATTTTTTTTATATATATTGGAACACAACTAAAAGAATATTTCTAAGGCGAAACAAGGAGTTGAACTCATCTCGTTAACCCATGAGATAGAGTCACTATGTTGTGATTAGTGAGACGATTTCAGTTGTTTCATGCACGAGAGACAACGTACATTATTGTGTAAATAACACGATAATATACCATGCCTTACAAAGTGCGAAACAGGGTAAAATCGCCCCTTTCGCCTTGAGACGTGTTTTGACAAAGCAAAACATAACTTTTAAGCTTCGACCCCCACAAAGGAGGGTACCGGCTCTTCCCAAATGTCTCGCGAAGGAGAGCAAATAAGGATATACATGCAAAAATCAACTTTTGAATGAAATAAAGTCAAGGGAAATCACCTCCATATGATGAAGCAACGAGATCCTCTCTCTCAGGTGCATGAGAGGCTGATCGACTCCTCGGGATGTGCCCTCTCTTGGGAGACATCGTCAATCCTACAAAGAGGGTTAGGTTTTTATGAGAAAATCTCTAACAAAGATCAAAATAACTTATAACTCAAGCCACGAACTCGATTCTCACCAAGAATTAACATAGAATAATCTCAGGGAAGGAGGAACCGAATCAAAAGCCTCGAAAACCAAGAACATTCGTCAAAATCTTATAAAAAAGTTAGGGTTTTGACTATCAATTCAAAATAAAGCCCAAAATAGCCCTAGATTCAAACAGTGAAGTCAGTTTTCATCAAGGATTAGAAAAAAACAAGATTTGGTAAAAAACAAGATTTCGTAAAAAAACAAGATTTGGAGAAGAAAATGCGAGGAGGAGAATCAAATCTTAAGGAGAAGCTTTGAAACCCTAGCTCTTTCGAACAAGATCAACCAAAATTAAAGGTTAAAGAGGAGAGAAGGGGTTGAGAACTCTTTAGTAGGGTTTTAGAGGAGATTTTAACTTGAGGAGGTGGGCAAAAGTGACTAAAAACACCGTAAGTCCCGAATCTAAAGAGCCGGAACCCGACTGTTCGCCTTCGTGCGAGATAGTCGACACTGTCTCGCATATGCGAGACAGTGTAAACTGTCTCATGTGAAGGGTTATATCGGCGTACTTTCAAAGTGCATTTTGGTACACCCTTGACTCATTTCCAGTACATTTCAACACTCTGATGAGTATGTGAGTATAAATTGCTTCTCCTTGAACCTCTGATGGTTATATGAGGTTAAAATGATCCCCGAACTCCGTCGAGTATACGAGTATAAACTGATTCTCCCCGCTCCAACGCCTTAAGAGCTTAAACTATATAGACTCCAGTTAATGTATGAGTATAATTTATATTCACACCGCAATAAAGGTCAACGCCGATCAACGCGTCAACAAGTTCGCCAAAGTCAGGCTCATGATAATTTTTAGGTCAAAGAATTATTCTGGGGAGTTTAATCTCAATCCAGATGCAAACTCTCGACGAAGATGATCAGTTCAACGTCAACTCAACGACATGAGCTAGTTCATACATCAACATATCAGATTCAGTTCTAGATTTCAATGATGGTCGAAGTAATAAACACAGCAATGATGGTCGAAGTAATAAACACAGCACCAGAAGTATTTTAGAATACTTGACAAAACACTGAGTAAGCTGAAAGCCGAAGAAGTTAAAGAATCGAAGCCATTCACAGGTCCTGTTCACGCAATCTTCTCGACAAAATACTGAAGGGATTGAAAATAGGGCATATCTTGTCCAAAGTATTCTAGACTCCTCAATAAAATACTGAGGAGGCTAAAACTTTGGAGGGAGTATCTGTAGTCGTCAAAATTACCTATAGGTTCCCAAACATAGCTCAAGACGAAGAGAAGACGAGGAACATCGATAGTCAAAGAAGATAATCTAATGCCAAGGACCAACCAAGGAATGCATAAAACGCAAAACAACGAAAACAATAGGGACCCGAAGTTATCTTAGAAACGGTGAAACAACATATAGTTTTTGAGACAAGGAAGTTGTCTCGAAAACTATGAGACAACACATTGTTTCCGAGATACGAAAACTGTCTTGGAAACTATGGGACAGTGTAACACTCTTTTGGACGATTTTCTCGACTTTGGTGCAGTCCACGTGGCTTCATAACCGTTTAGGATCATCCATAAATGTGGGGAGGTTGTTACAAACTGAAAATCCGCCCATTAACTGTAGAAATCATGGTATTTAAATGGATTGATATCAGTTACAAAACAATCTGGTGCAATCCATTCTTCCGAGACAGTGGACACTGTCTCGGAAATAGGAGTTGACGGATAAGGTTTGTTTCGACTTCTTATCTTCAGAAATGATTCCCAGGGCCTATAAATATGTCCCCTACACCCTTGTGCAAGGGGGAGAGCTAATTGGCAGCAGAGAATTGGTATTTTGGCGAACTTTGGAGAGAGTCTTGCACCATTTTCAAGGAATCCTCAAAGTCTTTGGTGTTACCTCGAGATCTAAGCTTTGACTTGATCTTGAGAAGAATAGTTTATCTCACCTGGTTGTGATATCCACTTCTGTCCTTATTTCTAAAATGAAACATCAACTACAAGCCTTCTTCGGATCAATCTAGATATGTGGCTCGGCCGTCCATGGGCTAACGCGTCCCCGGCATAGGCAAAGATCTCACGCAAGCAAAGGCTGCTCAACAAGAGTTTCTACGTGTGTTTCTAGGAGATTGACTTTTTATTTCTTTTGTGTAAGAAAAGTCTTATAAAAAGGCTCATTCTTTTGAACTTATTGTAAATGATAAACGTTGTAAATGAGTTCCGCAATAAAATCAATTTCCGCTGCAAACAGGGGTATCTTCCCAAAATTAACGATTTGAAGGGTAAATTTGCAAGTAACGAGATTTTGGGGCAATTTTGCAAATGCCAACGATTTAAGGGTATATATAAATTACCCAATGTGTACTTCCCAACTCTTCTAGAATTGATAATTTCTACGATTGCCCTTAATATTGCATAGGAATTTGTTCACCGAATAATTACAATTGTCTATATAAGTGTCTAATTACCCATGTGTGATATAGAGAAGAAATTTTCAAATTAAACTCATTCACAATTTTATTTCCCAAATTTGATCCACTTCAACACTTTCTTGCCACATCAGCATCGTGGCCAGAAAGTGGGTTGATTTTTTTTAAACGCAATTCTAATTAGTTAGGATTGGCAACCCCGACTACTTTGAACCTCACCGATAATTTGACAACCTAATTAGTCGGGGTTCGAAACCCCGACTAATTTAGCATCTATTTAAAATTGGTCGGGGTTGGGAACCCCGACCATTCTGAAATGCCTAATTTGAGCTCATGTCACTATTTTGTCAAATGTCCAAAGTAATCGATGAGGTCCAAAATAGTCGGGGTTGCCAACCCCGACTAATTAAGTTGCCAAATTGTCGACGAGGTCCAAAATAGTTAAGGTTGCAAACCCCGACTAATTAGGATCGCGTTTAAAATAAACCGGCCCACTTTCTGGCCACGATGCTGACGTGGCGAAAAAGTGAGTTAATTTTTATAATAAAGTTTGAATATGATCGAAATTTGAGATTAAAGTTAGAAATGAGTTTATTTAGAAAATTTCTTCGTGATATAGATCATTGGCTCTGTGCTGATTAGATGGGGATTGTGTGAGAATATCAATGTATTACTTGTTTTACCTTCATCATTATTGGCTCCTTGTGCATAAATTTACAAATAACTTTGTAACCGCAAGCTCCAATTCTAAAGGGAAAATAGTCATCTGTCCTTTAGTCAAATCTAATCAATATGGTCAAAATCAATGCAATCTATAAAATGCAAATTAACCAATAGATCAGAAAAGGCACAATGTATTGTGCAATTCACATAAGTGAAGTGTTAATATTAGACTTCCTAAACTTTGGGGCGTTCTCAAATAATCCCTTTAATTATTTATATAACCCCTTTGATTTTCCAAGGGGTTTTAGACAAAACCTCTGTGAATTTCTTTTATTCTATTAAATCCCTTGAGATTCTCTCTCTTAATCCCCAACAGTAAAATCGCAAATCTAAAGTGTTACTTCACTTGTCGACTTGTGGTTAAAATAATAATAATAATAAATACCACCATTTCATCCTTCTTATTATTTTCTCTAATACGACTAAGGTGTATTTTCATCTTTTCTATCACATACTCGACACATTATACTAGATGGTGTTACTTTAGACCTGAAAGTGAAAATCTTCAAGGAGTTTAATAGAACAAAGGACTTTGTATCGATATGTGCCAAACCTCTCAAAGCTCAGAGAGAATTAAGATAGTTAAGAGATCATATGAGAAACTCCCAACATAAGCGGTTTTTTCTGAATTTAACCGTTAAAAGAAAGAGACACCTCCATGCTTCCTCTTGGTGCTGAGCATGAGCCATGCGGCTTAGTAGAGATCCTATCAGCACCATCTCTATAGGAATGTGATGATCTATATCATAAATAAAAGAATTGTAATTTCTAGACTAACTCTCTAATCATTAATGGATGGTATAAATCACTCTCTTTTATAGGGCGTTATGGTAGAATCTTAACTCCATGTCAAACATAATAAAGGCTCTAAATGACTATCGACGCTTACCAATTCAATGAAACTCTTAACCTTTAAAATACTACAGACTTTAGGCCAACATTGTGAATATGTTATGAGATGTTAGATTTTTATCCAATGGAATGGAATTCATTACATATTCACAATTTTGGACTAAAATTTGTATTTCTTTAAAGGTTAAGAATTCTACTGAATTGGGAAGCGTCGATAGTCATCTAGAGCCTTTATTATGTTCTACATGGAGTTAGGATTCTACCATAACACCCTATAAAAGAAATTGATTTATACATGCATTAGTGATTAGAGAGTTAGTCTTGAAATTGTAATTCTTTCATTTATGATATAGATCACCATATTCCTATAAAGATGGCGCTGATAGGATCTCTACTAATCGGCATGACTCAGGCTCAGCACCAAGAGGAAGCATGGAGGTGTCTCTTTCTTTTAACAGTTGATTTCAGAAAATCCCCTTATGTTGGGAGTTTCTCAGATGATCTCTTAACTATCTTAATTCTAAAAAGGGAAAAATGCTTCCAGCCCCCAAAAGCCAAGTGAACATGCTTCCCACCCCCAGGACTTGGTCAATGGGTGTTTTACCCCTAAAAATAAAGAATCTGTTCTCTGAGCCCCCAAAACACAAAACCCAAGACATTAAAACATGTGAAGACCATAATACCATTCTCTCTCTCTTTCTTTTTTTTTATTAAAATATGATGGGGGGTTATTTTATTATTTTTGTTTTCTCTCTCTCTTTATCATGATGTACCAAGAGGATAGTTGAAATGATTGATGATGATTATTTTATTATTTTCGTTTTTTATTATTTTGGTTGTTTGTATTGGGAGGTTGTTAAAGTTACGGGTTGATTGTTAAGGTTACGGGTTGGTTGTTAAGGCTAAGGGTTTGTTGTTAAGGTTATGAATCGTCTCTCTCTCTCTTTCTTTTTTATTAAAATATGATGGGGATTATTTTATTATTTTTGTTTTCTCTCTCTCTTTATCATGATGTACCAAGAGGATAGTTGAAATGATTGATGAGGATTATTTTATTATTTTCGTTTTTTATTATTTTGGTTGTTTGTATTGGGAGGTTGTTAAAGTTACGGGTTGATTGTTAATGTTACGGGTTGGTTGTTAAGGTTAAGGGTTTATTGTTAAGGTTGTGAATCCTCTCTCTCTCTTTCTTTTTTTATTAAAATATGATGGGGATTATTTTATTATTTTTGTTTTCTCTCTCTCTTTATCATGATGTACCAAGAGGATAGTTGAAATGATTGATGAGAATTATTTTATTATTTTTGTTTTTTATTGTTTTGGTTGTTTGTATTGGGAGGTTGTTAAAGTTACGGGTTGATTGTTAAGGTTACGGGTTGGTTGTTAAGGTTAAGGGTTTGTTGTTAAGGTTGTGGATTTGTTGTGTAGGTTACGGATTTGTTGTTAAGGTTACGTGTTTAATTGTTAAGGTTACGGGTTTAATTGTTAGGGTTACCTATCTAAAGATCCTCTTGGTACATCATGATAAAGAGAGAGAGAGAGAGAGAGAGAGAAAAATAAAATAAAATAATCCCCCATCATATTTTAATAAAAAAGAAAGAGAGAGAGAAGAGTATTATGGTCTTCACATGTTTTAATGTCTTGGGTTTTGTGTTTTGGGGGCTCAGAGAACAAAATCTTTATTTTTAGGGGTAAAACACCCATTGACCAAGTCTTGAGGGTGGGAAGCACGTTCACTTGGCTTTTGGGGGCTGGAAGCATTTTTCCTTTCTAAAAAACCTCTCCGAGCTTTGAGAGGTTTGGCACATATAGATACAAACGTCTTTTGTTCTATTAAACTCCTTGAAGATTTTCACCTTCAGGTCTGAAGTAACACTGTTTAGTATAACGTGTCACTTGTCGAGTATGTGATAAAAAGATGATTATATACCTTAGTCATATTAGAGGAAATAATAAGAAGGATCAAAGGGTGGTATTTATTATTGTTATTATTTTAACCACAAGTCGACAAGTGAAGTAACACGTTAGACTTGCGATTTTACTATTGCGGATTAAGTGAGAGAATTTCGAGGAATTTAAGAGAATACAAGAAATTCATAGAGGTTTTGTTTAAAACTCCTTGAAAAATCAAAGGGGTTATATAAATAATTAAAGGGATTACTTGAAAACGCCCCAAAGTTTAGAAAGTCTGAAATTAACACTTCACTTATGTGAATTGCACAATACATTATGACATAAAAAAATCACGTAGGGCGAAAAAGCAAAGTGAAACATATCCCCTATTGAATTTGAAGTTGCGCCTTTTCTAATCCATTGGTTAATTTGCATTTTATAGATTGCATTGATTTTGACTATATTGATTAGATTTGACTATAGGATAGATGATTGTTTTCCTATTAGAATTGGAGCTTATGGCTACAAAGTTATCAATAAATCTATGCGCAACGGGCCAATAAAACGAAGGCAAAAAATAATCCATTGATTTCCTCACACAACCACCATCTAGTATGCACGGATTCAATGATCACATGGATGGATAGTCACTTTTATAAATAATTGTAATTATTCAGTCAATAGTGTAAACTAAGCGCAAGTCGGTGAAATTATCAATTCTAAAAGAGTTGGGAATACAATAATTCCAATTCTCACGCAGCCGGGTCGCATTTGAAAATTGTTTTTTAAAAGACAATAACTAAAAACTTTGACCAGTGAGCGCGTTTGTGTATCCTTGCGCATCATCAATATTTTATTTATAAAAGAAGTAATATGGTCAAAGGGATAAGCAAAAGGTTTCGTTGCATGCAACCCCAAAGCTCGGATTTACATGCACGTGCGCGTGTGAGAATTTATAGTCAATTTTCTGACCAAAAATTATCGCAGAGAGAGATAGAGAACGGGAAACTGAATCTAGATTACCTTCATTGTAATATAATTCAAATCCTAATAAAACTCTATTTATGACTATTATCCTATCACATAGAATGGACCATTCATGTTATCATACTTCAAAGTGCAGAGGCCACTTACAAAAATGCAAAAGGATCAGGAAAAATACTAAAGCTAATTCTTGCTGACGCAAAGGTAAAATAAAATTATTTTTAATATTATATTGTTTTCCCATCGTTACATCTGATCATATGAATATTGCTAAATCTCATTTTCTATTCGGTAAATTACATTAAAACACCGATAACTATCAGAATGACTTTTTATGATATTTTCCTATTTACATATAATATATAGATTATTATTAATTAATTATATTTTCCATAAATTGATCTCTGGTGTTAATAATATTTGCAGGGTAACAAATACAAGCAGTAATGTACGGAGAGACTATCGAAAAGTTTATAGATATGCTTCGAAAAAAGCAAATTATTTTCATTTCAAATGGAGAAGTGAAAGGAATAAACCCAGCTTTTCCAAGTATCCACAAGTCACTAGAATTAGTACTAACAAAAGACGTATCGATCAAAAAAACACCAACAGGATTCCACTTAGAGAACATAGTTAACAACTTTGTGCCATTTGAAGAAGCATTTTTCATGAAAGATGCAACAAAAATTAGTAAGTACTTACAAACTTCTTGCTTAAATTTTGAATACAAAATGAGACATTAATCTACAGAATCATAATCTTTTTATCAAATCACTTGCAGATATTCTAGCAATAACAACTAATGTGAAGCCGGCAATCAACTATATTACAAGACACAACAAATCAGACAATAGGAGGGAAATCACACTTATGGATATAAGGTATATACATGTTACTTATTTCCAATATCATAAGAGAAAAAAAGATTAACGTTCTTTCTTTTTTCATATGCAGTGGAATGCCAATGCGTGCAACTTTATTTGGAGATTTGGCTACAAATGAAGGATCAATTCTTGAAGCAGAAATCAAATATAAGCCTGTAATAGCATTATCAGATTTTAAAATCTCTATATATCAAGGTACATAAATTATTGCTAAAATTCTTATTAAAGATAGCTAAACATAAAATTAATCCTATAATTTTCCCATTTTTGCCGGAGATACAAGCATATCGTCACAAATTATTTCAACATTATGTATAAACCCAAAAATAGAACTAGCTAGCGAATTAAAGGAATGGTAAGCAGAACAATCAAACTTTCATATAACCCAATAATGAAATGATATTATATTTTAATCTAATATGCAAGTTTCAATTGGAAAAAGCTGCAAAAGCAAAAGGATCTCCATCAACACTTTTTAAAAATGTCAAGGAAATTCATATTAGTGATATTATGCAAACATCACAAAATTCGATACAGGTACAATATTATATACATATTCTTATCTACAAATTTAAAACTAACTAAACTTTGTTTATATACAGGCACAATATTGCATATTTAAGGAAAAGATAACTACTATTTTAAATAGGCTCGAGCCATGGTTCTATTCTTGCAAAGGCTGTGACAAGAAGGTTGATAAAAATGTTAGTAAAGAGTGTCTGAATGACAAATACCGCAGAATCATTGATGACCCAGTACCAAGGTTAAGTAATATATATTTTTTAATGCCATGAACATATTATAATACAATACTAATTGTCTTTAGAAATTAACAATGAAAAATACAGGTACTTAGTTAAGATTCTCGTGGAAAATGACACGGATAATGCAAGAGTAACACTCTTTGACGCAGCAGAAACTCTTATTGGATGCAAAGTAGAAAAAATCATTACAGAAAAGAAAGAGGTAATTCCTAACTCTATTCAAGTAGTAAATTAGAAAATAAACAAATTCATAAGTATTAATATAACATTTGTTCTCATTGCAACAGAAAAATAATCAGAGTCCATATTTTCAAAAATTAGTTTTGAACATCGGTAAAAGTTTCAAATTCCTGGTGAAGTTAGATGAAAAGACAAAAGATAAACGAGGCGAAGGCAATATAATAGCATAAGAAATTCAACTCCAGACTAATATTACAATCGACGTAAGTGATGAAGATGCTACTCTAGAGTTACCCAGAAAAAAGATAAAGGTGAAGAAAGATTATTCTTGGTCCAATTATAAATTTTCAAGAACAATATTTTTTAATTATTTTATATAACAACTTAATTTTTTATTACAATTAAGAATTTTTATAAGGCATTTTCATGCAAAGTTATTAGTAGTTTTGTATGCTTATGTGATTGCTTAAATCACATTAAATTACACTTTGATATTTAACCATTTTAATATATTTTATTATTATCTATGGATATGATCCTGCATTTCATGAGAGGCAATCGATAAAATCTGCTTTTATTGATCCTGTGAATGGATATATTGTGAGCTAGATGTAAAATACTCTTAGGGGGTGTTTGTTTTGTTTTTTTTTTTTGGATATAAGGTGGATTTCAAGTTTTGGGATGTAAAAAGTGCTCTTTTTGAGTTTTGAGATTCCATAAACTTTGTTTGTTTCAAAATTAATTTTGGGATATTGAATCCCTAAATTATAAACAAATAATATATTTTTAGGATTTGTGAAATCCTCTCTTTTGTTTCAACCTTTTTTTGGGATATAAGGTGGATTACAAGTTTTTTGGGTTTCAGAATTCCATAAACAATGTTTGTTTCAAAACCAATTTTGGGATATTGAATCCCCAAATGCAACGCGTTGACTGGCGTTGACCTAGGGTTACGCGTTGACCGGCGTTGACCCTTAGGGTTTTGAATCGTCGAACGTCGATTGGTGTGGATTTTCATCCTCGAACGTTGACTTTTGTCGCAACGCGTTGACTGGCGTTGACCTAGGGTTACGCGTTGACCGGCGTTGACCCTTAGGGTTTTGAATCGTCGAACGTCGATTGGTGTGGATTTTCATCCTCGAACGTTGACTTTTGTCGCAACGCGTTGACTGGCGTTGACCTAGGGTTACGCGTTGACCGGCGTTGACCCTTAGGGTTTTGAATCGTCGAACGTCGATTGGTGTGGATTTTCATCCTCGAACGTTGACTTTTGTCGCAACGCGTTGACTGGCGTTGACCTAGGGTTACGCGTTGACCGGCGTTGACCCTTAGGGTTTTGAATCGTCGAACGTCGATTGGTGTGGATTTTCATCCTCGAACGTTGACTTTTGTCGCAACGCGTTGACTGGCGTTGACCTAGGGTTACGCGTTGACCGGCGTTGACCCTTAGGGTTTTGAATCGTCGAACGTCGATTGGTGTGGATTTTCATCCTCGAACGTTGACTTTTGTCGCAACGCGTTGACTGGCGTTGACCTAGGGTTACGCGTTGACCGGCGTTGACCCTTAGGGTTTTGAATCGTCGAACGTCGATTGGTGTGGATTTTCATCCTCGAACGTTGACTTTTGTCGCAACGCGTTGACTGGCGTTGACCTAGGGTTACGCGTTGACCGGCGTTGACCCTTAGGGTTTTGAATCGTCGAACGTCGATTGGTGTGGATTTTCATCCTCGAACGTTGACTTTTGTCGCAACGCGTTGACTGGCGTTGACCTAGGGTTACGCGTTGACCGGCGTTGACCCTTAGGGTTTTGAATCGTCGAACGTCGATTGGTGTGGATTTTCATCCTCGAACGTTGACTTTTGTCGCAACGCGTTGACTGGCGTTGACCTAGGGTTACGCGTTGACCGGCGTTGACCCTTAGGGTTTTGAATCGTCGAACGTCGATTGGTGTGGATTTTCATCCTCGAACGTTGACTTTTGTCGCAACGCGTTGACTGGCGTTGACCTAGGGTTACGCGTTGACCGGCGTTGACCCTTAGGGTTTTGAATCGTCGAACGTCGATTGGTGTGGATTTTCATCCTCGAACGTTGACTTTTGTCGCAACGCGTTGACTGGCGTTGACCTAGGGTTACGCGTTGACCGGCGTTGACCCTTAGGGTTTTGAATCGTCGAACGTTGACTTTTGTCGCAACGCGTTGACTGGCGTTGACCTAGGGTTACGCGTTGACCGGCGTTGACCCTTAGGGTTTCGTGCATCGAATGTTGATTGGTGTTGATTTTCATCAAAACATCCAATAATCGACGAAAACGGGCGTATCCGGGTCCAAAACAGGCATATAGGACGAAACGGGACTCAAAACACCCGGGGGTGTCTCGCCTTTGGCCGAGACACCTTGGGGTGTCTCGGCCAAGGCCGAGACACCTTGGGGTGTCTCGGCCAAGGCCGAGACACCTTGGGGTGTCTCGGCCAAGGCCGAGACACCCTAGGGTGTCTCGGTTCTAGGGCCGAGACACCCCCCCCCCTCTTGCTTCTTTTCTTTTGTCTTTTTCCCTTTTTTGCTTTGTTTCTTTTTCCTTTTGTTTTGGTCCATTACTTCTTTTGTTTTCCCCCCTTCTTTTCAAAATTCAAAAGAGAGTTCCCTCTCTTACTTAGCTCAAAACCGAACCCCCTCCCCTCTATTTCGGTTTTGAGGTTCTTCTTCCCCAAACTTCTTTCCTCCATTGAAGAACCCATCAATCTTTAAGCAATCTTGGATTTTAGCGGATACCCATTGGCCGGAAGCTTGCATTCCCCAAATAGGGTTCTCTCCTCCATCTTCAAGCTCAAAGAAAATCTCCTTTGATTTGGTAAGCTTCCTTTCACAATCCTTTTATTTTCTTGTAAAGGTTGCATTTTTAGGCTTGTAGTAGGCTAGGGGTTGTGTATGCACCATACATTGGGGTGTTTTGTGCAAAAAAGGTGACATGGCCGAATTTTGGGGGGCTTATTTGCAAAATAGGGGCTGAAATTCGTGGGGTTTTATTTGCAAAAGTGGGACTGAAATTTGGGTATTTAGTTTGTGTCCACTTGGTGAAGGGATGTGGGGGGTGCTTTATGCAATAGGATTAAGGAGTTGTTTGAGGGGTTTATTTGCAAAACAGCCCCTAAACGTTTTGGAGGGGCTTATTTGCAAAAAGGGCTGTGAAATTGAGGCTGAAATCCAAGGGGTCTAAACCCCAAGCCCCTGATCAAATTTTGATAAATGCATGTGGAGACCAAATGCAAAATTTGTAGAGGGGCTTTTATGCAAGATTGGCTAAATTCTGCAAAAAGGGTTTATTTGCAAAATTTAACCAAAATGGTGGGGTACCGGGGGTGCTAAATGATCGGATATGACGATCATGACCCGAACCGGGTGTGTCCTTGACCTGAATTTTGGCCTTGAACACGGAGGGTATTTTGGGTATTTCACCAAAATTCACCGCGAAAATGACAATCATTGTTTCGCATGCACGAAATTTGTAGGTTTAACTAGACTTCAATTATGAAATCCTATTTATGTATAGGATTTTAATTAAAGTTCTCAATTTCCCTTTTAAATTTCGTGTATTCATATTTTAGATTGTACCTGACTTGTTGCTTTGCAGATTGGCAATGTCTCCGCGTCGATCTCGTCCCCGGAGGAGCCGTTCTCGTTCACAGCATAGTGAGGAGGAGGTCCCCACGACATCCTCTCCCGCGGCTTCATTTTTCGGGGGTGAGAATTTATGCAGAGATTTTGTCTTATATCCCTGATTGACCTCTTTGCGGGTCATGAAGGAAGAACCGATACCTCTCTCGCGGAGGGTAAGGTTTCAGACTTGTTTTGCTTAGCCAATTCAAGTCTTCGGATATATTGGGGCGATTTTGTGTTGTCCTACACCTTATAGGTCGGTGTACGTTACCACGTTATTCACGTGATAATGCATGCCGTCCTTCCGGTGTAGGTCACTCAAAATCGTCTCTCCAATTATTCCGTGGATGAGTCTATCATTCTTCTTACGAGATGGATTTTCTGATTCCGCCCTTGTGCTTTATTGCAGTGGAATTTCCCGCGGGTAGCCTTCCCTCTCACGCCAACACCGGCTGTAGTCGGGAAGTTTTCTCTTCAGCCTCCCTTAGGCAGGTTGTTAGCCCACTTCCTCGGTTCGATAGAGGTCGCTCAGATGAATCTTGTCGCTTAGTACGGGAAGGAGGGCGCCACTGCTTGCGCCAGCTTATCACAGACGCCACCTTTACCGCTGACTCTACTTCTACTCAGGCTTTACAGAAGCCGAGCTTCTTGTTCGGGGATCATGTTGAGGACCCCGCTATATTGACTCTTGAAGAGGAGCACTGGCTGACTTTTGATGGTGGAGCTTGTTTGTACATCCCTTCGATTCCACGCCATTATTCTTTCAGTCACTTGAAGGGGCAAGCCGTGGACAGACGGATGTCTTGGCATCTTACTGAAGATGCTGAGCGGGTTCAGTGCGGATATGCTACTCACCATAAGACTCCTGGCTCTGACGGGTATCATGACGTACGTGGTCTACGACCCGGGGTTATGGGCCTTGATACCGCACCCCCAGGCGAGGTGTCCGCTACTGCTCCGACCGTGAGCAACCGTCTGGCTCTTCTTGGGAGACAGTTACCTCTGCCAGAATACAGATGCTATGGTTGGGCTTCCTCCCTAGCCAAGGGGTGGTGGGCGCGCATGACTGGTTTTGTCTTAGCGCGCTGGGAGAGGGATCTGAAGAGCAGTGGGTTGTATGCGCCCATACGAGCTACTATGTACGGAATCCCAGTCAGCTGTCGCCATTTCTTGGCTTTGCTGGAGACCTATATGCCTGACAGCAACACCTTTCTGACCAGGGGTGGTGAGCTAGGGTTGGCCTTGCACGAGATGCACCATATTTCGGGTCTTCCTATGGGGGATTGTCCGTATCAGGAGTACTTCCCCTCGAACCAGCAACTGGAGTGTATGAAGAAAGATACTCCGGATATGTATGACACACTCTGGGATCTTACTTGCCACTACTATACTTCCTTGATCCAGACTTCTCCTCAAGCGAGGAGGAAGAGGCAGATCAGCTTGAAGCAGTTTGCCAGCTACTTGTTCCAAAACTTGGAGGGTGATTCCAGTTTAGACGTGTTGACCCCTTCCGCCGTTAATGAGTTGTTGGAGAAGGCTGAGGCTCGTTCCTACACCATCGGCAGTGCTGAGGGAGCTTTTCCCGCGGGGACTAAGTTTCGTTCTTTTCTCCGCCGCGCCCAGAAGTCCATGGGGCCTCGGGCTCTATTAGTGGGCTACCGCGCCCAGAAGTCCATAGGGCCCCACACCAGCCTTCAGACGCTCTACCCATCGAGGTGCTCTTCCCTGCAGTTCAGCTGGCTTACGGGAGAGAGCTTTCCCTGCTCCCAGCAATGGTTGCTAGCATCCATTGCGGGCTCAGGGGTCTGGTCAGCAGTTTTACACATGTGGGTTCTGAACCATCAGCTGAGCTGGTTTGTCCGAAGGTTGAGCTCCCTTACGCATATTTGATGGCATGGCTCGTTCTTCACCGTCCCGACTTGATGTCGGCACCCAACGTTGTTGACATCCCCGTCCCCTTCCTGCAATTGTTGGAGCAGAGCAGATGGCTTGGGACAATTTTATATGCCTACAGTGTTTTCCTCACTTTTCAGGTCGCTATGGCGACGTGCTGATTGATGAGGAGAAACCTAGAAGTGATCGGACCATTCTTGACGCTGGTTGCTTTCGGTGGCTAGTGAACATCCGCGTTGGGTATCTTGTCCTCCGGGTGAAGAACCAATGCCACATAGAGCCTTATCTCCCTTGCCGCTTTGCTCGCCAGTTCGGCTATGACCAACTGTATGTTGGGAATCCGAGCCGTAGCCTGCAGATTGAGGGAGGACTGATTGATGGCGTACGAACGTGGCTATGGACAATGGTGGGCTGCACTGGAGCCCATTTTGCTCTTCCTTCGCATAGGCGTAAGCCACTGATCACTTTCCTCAGCTGCAAGTGGTTCCTTTCTGCCTATGAGTCCATCAATGTGAGGAGCCTCTCAGAATTACAGTCCGAGTATGCGGTCCGAGCTGCTATGATGGCTGGTCGCAGGGCTGAGCTTGCTCAGAAGCGGAGAAAAGGGCATGCCAAATCTCTTCTCTCAGACGAAGAAGAGCTCCTCCCTACGGGTGACGATGACGAGACCTCCGAGGAAGCATATGTGGATGCAGATACCGACAGAGGGGATCTCGATACTGGTTTGTCCTGCCTCTTTGATTTTCTTTCTCCATTCTTGTTGGTATAAACGACAGCTCTTGTTCGTTTAATGATCCTTGTCACTTTAGGTAGGACAGTTGACGATCATGAGCCGCCAGCTTCTACACACGCTGAAACGTGTGACAGGTATGTGCATGATCGACCCGTTGGTCCTAGGAGGGTTGGCGCTCCGAAGCGGAAGAAGACCG
>NC_033799.1:15198090-15208090 GCF_001876935.1 Asparagus officinalis | reverse complement strand
AGAAGATAACTTAAAACAGTTCCAAGATCAGAACCTCCCTGGCTTTTTGCTCTCCCTTTCTGGTGAGTTAGCAAACAACGATAAGCCTGTGGATAGCAGGAGGCTAGCCGGGTTAGTCCTCAAGAATAGTTTAGATGCAAAAGAGCAACACAGGAAAAATGAGCTCATGCAAAGATGGATTTCCTTGGATGCGTCTGTGAAAGCTCAGGTTAAAGCCTGCTTGCTCCAAACCCTTACATCCCCCGTTCATGATGCCAGGTCCACTGCATCGCAAGTAATTGCTAAGATTGCAGGCATTGAGGTGCCTCACAAGCAGTGGCCTGAACTTGTTGGCTCTCTCTTGTCAAGCATCCACCAGCAGCAGCCTCATGTGAAGCAAGCTTCTCTAGAAACACTAGGTTACTTATGTGAAGAAGTTCCTCCGCAAGCTCTTGACCAAGACCAAGTGAATAAGATACTGACAGCCGTCGTTCAGGGCATGAGTGCATCTGAAGGGAATGTCGACGTGAGGTTGGCTGCTACACGAGCTCTTTATAATGCTCTGGGCTTTGTACAAGCGAACTTTTCAAATGACATGGAAAGAGACTATATTATGCGAGTTGTTTGTGAAGCAACTCTTTCACCAGAGTTGAAGATAAGACAGGCAGCATATGAATGTTTGGTCTCTGTCTCATCCATGTACTATGAGAAGCTTGCTTCTTACATGCCAGATATATTCAATATCACGGCTAAAGCTGTGAGGGAAGATGAGGAGCCAGTTGCCCTTCAGGCTATAGAGTTTTGGAGCTCGATTTGTGATGAGGAGATTGATATTTTAGATGATTATGGGGGTGAATTTACCGCCGATTCCGAGATTCCATGCCATTACTTTATAAAGCAGGCACTCCCTGCATTGGTTCCTATGCTGTTGGAGACTCTCCTCAAGCAAGAAGAGGATCAGGATCAAGATGAGGGGGCTTGGAATTTAGCAATGGCTGGTGGTACGTGTTTGGGTTTGGTTGCACGGACTGTTGGAGATGATATTGTGCCCCTTGTGATGCCTTTCATAGAAGAGAACATAGCAAAACCAGATTGGAGGCAGAGAGAGGCAGCAACATATGCATTTGGTTCTATATTGGAGGGTCCATCACCAGACAAGCTAGCTCCAATTGTCAATGTGGCACTTAATTTCATGCTCACTGCCCTGATGAAGGACCCAAATAACCACGTAAAGGACACCACTGCCTGGACACTGGGTAGAATATTTGAGTTTCTTCATGGGTCGACAGTGGAATCAACCGTGATAACTAATGAGAACTGTCAGCAGATCCTAACCGTACTGCTCCAGAGCATGAAAGATGTCCCTAATGTTGCTGAGAAGGCATGTGGTGCTCTTTATTTCCTTGCTCAGGGCTATGAGGATGTTGGTTCAGCTTCTCCGTTGTCACCTTTCTTCCAGGACATTATCCAGGCTCTCCTCACTGTCACTCACAGAGAAGATGCTGGAGAATCACGACTTAGGACGGCAGCTTATGAAACATTGAATGAAGTTGTTAGGTGTTCTACTGAAGAAACTGCTCCCATGGTAATGCAGTTGGTTCCTGTTATAATGATGGAGCTCCACAAGACTCTTGAAGCTCAGAAGCTATCATCTGACGAGAGAGAGAAGCAAAGTGAAGTGCAAGGCCTTCTTTGTGGGTGCTTGCAGGTTATCATCCAAAAGTTGGGATCGACTGAGACAACCAAACATGTCTTCTTGCAATATGCAGATCAGATGATGGATCTGTTCTTGAGGGTCTTCGCTTGCAGAAATGCCACAGTGCATGAAGAGGCTATGCTTGCTATTGGGGCCCTTGCCTACGCTACTGGAGCAAACTTTGCAAAATACATGCAGGGATTCTATCCGTACTTGGAAATGGGTCTTCAAAATTTTGAAGAGTACCAAGTCTGCGCAATAACTGTAGGAGTTGTGGGAGACTTGTGCAGGGCATTGGAGGACAAGATCCTGCCTTTTTGTGATGGGATTATGACGCAGCTCCTGAAGGATTTATCTAGTACTCAGATGCATCGATCAGTGAAGCCACCGATATTCTCATGCTTTGGTGACATTGCTTTAGCTATCGGAGAAAACTTTGAGAAGTACTTGGCCTATGCAATGCCAATGCTCCAGAGTGCCGCAGAGCTATCTGCCCATGCCGCGGCAAGTGATGTTGATATGATCGAGTACACCAATCAACTAAGGAATGGAATCCTAGAAGCATACTCTGGTATATTCCAGGGCTTTAAGAACTCACCAAAAACCCAGCTTCTGATGTCTTATGCACCTCACATCCTTCAGTTCTTGGATAGTCTATATACGGTCAAGGACATGTAAGTTCTTCCCAAACTCAGCCTTTTAGTGTTTTTGTATGTAATGCATATGCAAAAATATGCATATTTTCAAAAGTATTCTCAAATCTCAATATTTGCAAAACTACTTAAATCGTTAACTTCGAAAAAATAACCCCGAAATCAACAAATTATCAACTTTGCTGGATATGGTGAGTAAATATTTGACAATTATGTCGTACTTTACAATTACAAATTAGCCTGTCAAAGGGTGATGATTTGTTGTTTTGGCGGGTATTTTCCCCAAAAGTTGATGATTAAAGGGTAGTTTTGCAAATAGTGAGATTTCAGTGGTGGTTTTACAAATATGGATGGTTTAACGTATATTTATATACAAAAGTTCCCTTTTAATTAATGCTCCTATTATTTGTCTCTAACGTGTATGGTCCTTTTTTGTTATCAGGGATGATGTGGTGACAAAGACCGCAATCGGTGTCCTGGGCGATTTGGCTGATACTCTTGGCAGTAACGCTGGCACTTTAATCCAGCAGTCAGTCTCATGCAAAGAGTTCCTGGAAGAGTGCTTGTCATCAGATGATCATTTGATCAAGGAGTCGGCTGATTGGGCTAGACTAGCAGTTAGTCGGGCTTTATCTGGCTGATGCTGTCTTATGCTGGTATATAGTGAGTCTTGCATTCATTTGGGTCATCTTGAGTCGAGTTCAAAGGTCTGGGATTTTGCATTTTTAAGCATGCGTCAGTCAATCCATCATCACCATTTTTTGCACAAAAAGTCATGATGATGAGGGTATCGCTAACTTTGTGTCAGCACGATGGAGTCTGTTGAGAAGTGAGTCCGTGCTGGCCTTTGCATTGCCTCTACTAACCTTGAAGAAGCTTGGCTTCTCATCTTCAAGAAAAGGCCATTGATCTGTGGCCTTCCGGTCAAAATTCAAAGCATCAACCAGTCTAGCCTGTGCAAGTCATTGTTGATCTCTGAAAGGTTGGTTGTTCGGATCGTCTATTATCCGAAAGCAATACTGGAGTTGAAATTTTCCTCGGGAAAATCCATCAAGTTCCTGTACGCCTCATCATTGCAGGTCCGGCCAGCGCTACTCGGGATGAGCTATATTCTTTTTCCCTTTTTTTATAAAGATTTGGAAAATTGTAATGTCCTTGCTTTTTTTTTCTTTTTCTGCGTCGAGGGTTATGTCTGTATGCGCATTGACATATGTATTTGGCTCATATGTAATCAGGTACTGTTTTCTGGCCTGAGAGTCGGTATATTATCATCATTTATGCTTGCTTTTTGATGATTATTATTGGTTTATTCCATTCATGTTGGGAGCAGTTTACTTCAGTTTCAGTAGCCAGAAAGTGTTCATAAATTATTGCTGTAATATTTGGGCTCCGGGGCAAAAGTTGCAGCTTGATGAATATGTGCTTTTCAAAAAAAGTTGGGAAAGGACACTGGAGAAACTCCAGGACCTGTTGAGACTAGAGTGTAATGTTTTTGTGAGGTTGTGTGTGTGTTCATAGAAATTGCTAGTTTTCTTTTGGAACAGATTTTAAAATAAAATGCACATGTTGGTGAGGAATAGGTTCACAAATTTTATTGTGAATACAGCTCAACATTTTTTTTGGGTGGTCGGTGCGTGGGTGGGTGGGTGGGAGCACTGGGAGGTGAGTGTTGTTAGGCCCAAAGTTTTACCCAGATTTATGTTTAAATCATATTTGTGCATTTAAACCCAATCAGTTTTTTTGTCTTTAAACCCCAATAGTATAATTTATAGTTGTATTTATGCTTTTACAAGGTAAAACCTCCAAAATACCCCCACATCTCCTCAAAACACACACACAATCATAATGAATCATGAATAATCATGTGAAAATTGTGATAAAGAAAACAACAAATTAATGCTACAATTATCCCAAGAGCTTATGTGAATTTATGCTTCAAAATAAGGAATTGAGAGAATTTATACCTTAAAAAAAATGAATAATCACCAAAATTTAGTATTAGAGGGCAAAATTGGATTTTTTTTCGGATGTACCACATAAGTATGAAGTGTATTTGAGAATTTGGGTTTAAACACAAAGTTGATTGTCTAGAAATACTAAAAAAAAGAATTTAAATATAAATCATTGTAAGCGTTTGAGTCTAAAGACGAAAACCTCTTTTTTCTTATGGAATTACAGCTCTTGTTTAGGCTGGTATGATAATTAGACAACAAAGCAGGTGGTGGGTACANTAAAGTTGACGCTTTCACAACCACTAAAATTGTTCACCATCCAACGTCTTAAATTTGTTACATTTTTTCAGGTTAGTGTACAGTGATATTTCTCACCTATATCTACAAGTGAAATGCCGGTGCTCGCAAGGGTTGATTTGTTTTTTCTTAATTTGCACATCTGATTTATTTTGTTCTCTATGATTTCTTTTTTAATTATGATCTTGTTTCTAAAAATTAACTTATTAAAAAAAGTCTCGAACTACTACTCCTTCAAAAGTAGATAACTTGAGTCAGAGATTAACCTCATCATAGGCTCGCCATAGGCTCGCATCGCACCGACAGCGTCGATTCGTTCGATATACCCGAGGCAAGATCCCTATTCTCGGTTGTTTATTCATAACAATATTATATTTGTCGACATTCTTTGACTTGTCATTTCAAATTTAGATCTGTGAATTAATTATATGCATAGATAGACTTAATTATGATTATGTTGTATGTTGTGATATATCTGCGTGGGATTTTTTGATGAACGATATTAATTATGAGATGTTTTTGAAAATAAAAAAAGAATATTTTTATATTTATTTTAAATTATTATAATTTAATTTGGAAAAAGAGAATATTAAAAAGAATATTTAAAGATTATTTTAGATTATTATTATGAGAAAAGAAATTGATTTTGTAAAAGGGGTTAGTTTTGAATTATTACGATAATAAATATTTTTAAAAAATTTATTTTTAGAAAATGAATTATTTTAGATTAATTATAATGAGAAATGATTTTAAAATTAATTATTTTGGGAAAAGAATATTTTCTAAATTTTATAGATGTTGTTTATGGTTTATGATTCTTAGATTTAATTACGTGACATGCCATGACATCGCTGTACAGGATTGGTTGTTTTTATTTATTGTTCCTTGTTGTGTTTGAGAACCATTAGTAGTTCATGACTTAGTGGCCTCGTGCGTCATGAACAAACCTAGTGACATGTGTGGGTGTGTTGACTGAATTTAGGAGGTGGACCAGAGATCTAGTTCAAGTTATGATTGTTGACTTAGAAAATACAAGAGAGTTGGGATGGAAAAGTCATGGTTCATGTGATCGGACAAGACTGTTGATGTATCTTCCGAACTCGCACCAGTGAACCGTTTCGCACTGGGGTTAGTTTGTTGGGCCAAGTGAATCGTTTCTCACTTGGTTAGTGAAATCGTTTCGTCACCCGAGTTTTGTTTGAGTTCGAACCAGGCCGAAATCGGATGGTGTGTAGTCCTCTCACCGAACCATTTCGCAATATTGGATGTACGTAGGGGGTTTGTGAACAGTCAGTTATCCGATGATATGAGCGTTGACTATGTGTGAGATGTGGACCAGTGAGTTTTAGGATGGCTAGTTACATGACCTTATTTCTTGGCTAAGTATGAATTCTTATGAGATGTAGGCTAGTAGTATTTCTTTTCATACATAGATTAGTATATACATGACGGTTTCCTTATTTGGATTATTTCGCTCGACGTACTACGTCTCTTGTTGTATATTTTTAAGTATTAATTCCATCTAGTTGTATGACTATGTTACTTGGATGATTATTCTGATTGCTAGCTGCATGACCTCGTTACCCGATTGATTTTTGGATTCTTTGATTATTATATACTATTGGTGGATTTCATCTAGTTTTTAGTATTCTAGCTGCATGCTTCTATTTATTATTATTGTTATTGCTTTGGTCTTTCGATCGTTCTATCCTTCCTTATGGGATCTTGTCGTGTGCCATGCACGCTGACGTACACCTATTTTCTCTGGTGTACGTTAGATTTAGGAGACAGACAGCCTCAGTTCGGAATCGTACATGAGCCAGAGGATTCTTAGCAGGAGTGCCTTGCAGACGGAGCAGAAGAAGAAGTCAAAGCCTAGTCTTTTCTTTTATTAGTTGATGGTCGCAGTTTACTTTTGTAGTTCTTTCTTTTTCCGTTGATCGATGTATGATATTTCTCTAGTATTCAGATAGTTTTGTATAAGGGCATGTTGACCCGAATTTGGTGGCTTGGATGATATTTCTTTTATGACATGGATCATTTTGTTCTGAGTTTATCTATTATATTCTCGCTATTGTGATCGGGGACCTGTGACTTTGCATTACATTTATTTCTTAATGCTTAGCATATTAGGTTGAGGAGGAATGTTCATTTTTATTTATTCTCATTAATCTGATACGTCACGGGTTTGTTCACGTTCCGATTCCCGGGTATTGGGCGTGACATTAGTTCTCACAATTGGGAAGTGCAAATTAAAAAATTCTTTTTGAAATATGTTCATTATCATATTTATAAACATTCCCAACGTTTTATATTTTTTAGAATTTATTTACTATTTTAAAGGCACTTGCAATTCAATGTTCTTAAAACCTCATATATCAGTTTTCGGTCGACCGGACAAGTCCTTCCGGTCGACTGACCATTAGTTTTCGGTCGACCGAAAAGGTTCTGCCAGTCGACCGACCAGAAACTACATTTGTAGGTGCAGGGATGTTGTGATCACTCCCATTCCAGCCAATGTTTTAGAAGAAACGGTTTTGGTCACCCACTGCTCGGCTAACTGATCAGAGGCACTCAAATATTTGAACTGGTATTTGTTCCTACTTCTGGTAGCAAAGGCCGGTTCTCCACTAGTTACAAAGGTTTCTTGCTCATCTTCGGAGAGTGGGAAAGCAGGGATTCCTTTGTCATCTTCTTCTGGAATTGCTGAGGCTCCGCAACAAGATCTTCCCTTACTTTTTGATTTCTTGTTAGACGAGGAGCATGTCCATTGTTCGTCTTCAATCAGATTAGGGTGGATCCAGAGAACCTCGCCATTCAGAGCTGTATGCGACACAAGTCCCTTTTGACGCTGTCTGTGAGGGTCGTCGTTGATGGTCTTCATTTCTATCTTCGTTACGGGTTCGAGTTAGAACCACTTCAAAGGGACATATCCGAAGCTAATCGTTATTGCATTCGCACTAACCTTCTTTTCCTTGGATGGTTTCGGGGTGATGACCCCAACATCAATCAAGGCTTGGATTTTATCCTTGAGGCAATAACATGACTGGGTGGGATGGTGAACCGCCCTATGGAATACGTAGTATTTCAGATCATTAGTTCTTTTAGTATCTTTCTGATCCACGATTGGAGGCAACTTGATCTTGTTGTTCTCCAAGAGGTATTTGAAAAGATCGGGAACCTCGTCATCCTTAAAAGAGTAGATCTTCGGGAACTTTGGTAGTCTTTTGTATTTGAGGTCGCTGTTGCCATTGCGACTGCTGCGACACTTTCTGTTGTTGATGTTGCTGTTGCGGTTGCAGCTGAAAGGTTTGGTTGGCATCCACCGAATTTGCTTATGCCTTTCCTTTACCGCGGGGGATGAAGTTCTGCTTTGGCGGATTCATCGCCAGTTGACCTCTTCAGCCTTCTTCCGTTTGAGGAAGCGCTCATCCTGCTCCCCACGCACCTTCAAATCTTTCCAAGTTTTAGATGGCACCACTCCCATGGCTTCCAACACATCCAAGGAAAGATTATTGTGACACGTCTGGAGAATGAACTCTTCGGTGATCGGATCTCGGCAATTCATTGTCTTATTCTGAAAGTACTTGACGAAATTGTCGACCGATTCCCTGTCTTTTTGCTTCTCATCGAACAACATTCTGATTGACACCTCAGTGTCATCATCGAAGAAATTTGTGAGAAACATGCCCTCCATATCGTCCCGGCTGTTGATACTTCCTGGCTTAAGGCAACGGTACCAATCGAAGGCAGGTCCTCGAAGGGTGCCAACGAATGACCGGACCATTAAAGGCTCGTTGCCAGAGATCACTCCTAGGTGAGATTTGAAATAGATCAGATCTTGAGTGGGTGAACCCTTCCCATAAAACGACGTGAAGTTAATTAAGTTAAACTTTACCGGATACGGGATCGACTCCCATTCTTTTGGGTAAGGACACAGAATACCGGTCTTTTTTTACTTCTTAAGCAGTCATCACTCGTGCTTTTCTTTGGGAAATTTCAAAGAGGAATAACGGAGCCACCCCCTGTGTTGTTATCATTGGTGAGACCACTCCCAACATTTTGATCCACGAGAGGGTTATCAACATTGTTGTCATCCCCTTCTAAGTCATTAGCTGCCCAGTTGTGACGACTGCTTTCACCAATTTGATTCATCAAGGCTTGAATCTGCTGGTCGTGTATTTCTATTATCCGTTGCACAATCATTTCCATTTTAAATTTGAAATTCTATTTTTTCTTGGCCAAAGCGTCTTCCAGAATTTTAGTCATTTGTTCAGTGTTAATCATAAATGCTTCAAGAGATTGTCCTGTACTGGATACCGTACTATCAAAACCGATTACGGAGTTAGCATTTGATGTTTCATCATCTGAAGATAAACCCTGTTGTATTCTCTGATAATTTGTACGTTGAATAGTTCCCGACTGCAACCGGGTTATACGTTGGGATACTCCAGAAATCTGGTCAGGACTAAAGCGTCGCTTTGACTTCCCTTTATTAGCCATATTGACGGTCACTTCTGGGAATTCATCATCTTGAGCAGCTGATTCTACGAAAATGCCTTGGCTTGGACTTGGACATTCCGGTGGAGATCCTTTCAAACACCGAGACCCTCTCCGGAGCAGTCTTGGGACAACAACATTCTAACAACACTGCCTTGATAATCTTGGCGCGCGGACAGTGAGAGTCGGTCTCTCGGGTACTTCTTTTCTGAGACTTTTTTGTACCCCCAGCCTGATAGTACAACACATCAATCTGATGATCAGAGCAACCTATCGTGTGTTGGCGTGACTTCCCAGATGTAAAGTCGTCGTCAGACGAATATGTTTCCTTCTGGGGACATAACGCTTTGTTAGAGTCTTCAAGAGTCATACGTTTGGAGCTACGCTTTCATGAGCGTGGGACCTCAACGAGCTCCTGGACTTCGACACACAATCCAATGCGATCGGTTACAGGGGTTTTCCCATTATGGGATGTTTTCCATTGCTTAGGAGGACGTGCACGACCCGTAGTCTGATAAACTGCTCGAGGTTCATTCAACCGGCCTAAGCGCTCTTTGACCGGGGCTTTGCCTCGATTCTCATGCTGAGGACCAAGGCGATCCATCATTGTTTTCTTACCCTTAGACAAGTCCACACTACCACAGGGATTTACTGGAAGTACCGGATCAATTGGAGCAAGGGCAAAACTCGACGGGATCAGAAAAACTAGCACAGAATACTTTCAGTCTCGGCCTTAGCGTGGGTCACCTCGGGGTGACCCGCACTTGGCCGGGTCACCTCTGGGTGACCCGCGTTCTTCGGTCTTTTTGGCCGTTGATTTGCGTTTCGGCTTTCGTACTTGATGTTTCTTCGGTGGTTTCTTGACCATCTCTTCCTTCTGTAATTTCTGTGCTTCTTGTACTAGAATTCTTGCGTGCGCAAGT
>NC_033799.1:15176943-15198080 GCF_001876935.1 Asparagus officinalis | reverse complement strand
TCAAGGGTCGAACGGGTCCTCTTGACGCGGATCCATTCATTCATAGCTGGTTTGGAGAAGGAGCCACTCGCTCGCTATTTTGGCGCTTGACGTTTTCTAAACTTCAGATCCACCTCATAGCGGATCCCATCAACTGGTTCCAAAGCCTTGGCGAGTTGGCGCGTGAGGCGCTGACATTGCCTTTGACGTGCTCTCTTTGATAGAGTTGGTGCGCCTTCAGTAGTAAACTTCTTGATTGAGGAGGGGTCCGGATCTATGGTTTCAACCTCATTGGACACTGGAAGGGTGTTGCGAGGTGTAACTGCAGCAATGGTGGCGTGAAGATCATCTTCTTGGGTCTTCAAATCCGAAGACCAGCGGACCTTCCTGGAGGAGGAGACCTTCCTGCACTTGCGAGGAGAGGAGGATCTGGAGGAGGATGACAAATACTCCTCATACTTCTGCTGGTTGAACTCATATTCGACCTCTTCTTCAATCGGGATGCGAATCCGAGGTTGCGACACTACAGCCTCGACAGAGAGGCTGGTGGGTCCCACTGTGGGCGCCAGCGTATTTGGGTCAGAAATTATTTTCTTCATTGTATAACTCATTACAACTTTGATTGTTACAACTAGTTCAAAAAAGATTGGTCTTTTTATAAGACCTTTATACAATAAAAATAAAAAAACTACAATCTCCTTCAAACAACACAAAAACTATTTATTAGTCTCTATTTGCATGAGATCTTTACCTGTGACGGGGTTTATCTGTGGGCCGTCTACAGATCGGATCCGATTGACAGAAGGCTAAATGTTCATTGTTTCACAAAGGAAACAAGAACAGAAGTGATAATCTGGGCTAAACGAGATTATGACTCTTTTTGAGATCAAGTCCAAGCCTGATCTCAAGGAAAGGGGCTGTAGGCTGTCTAAAAATCACAATAGATAACTGATCCCCATCAAACACCAATGATGGAAGTTATAATCCGACGACTTCCAGAAGGTTAGAATTTGAAGACTTTCACGTAGATCGCTGAAGGTTACAATCTGACGACCTTCATGACAACCGATGAGAGCTCTAGTTTAACAGCCTTCACAATCAACATCGAGAGTTATAATCTGACGACTCTTGCATATCAAAGAGCTAAAGTAAAGATTACAAAATGACGATCTTTGCAAAACTTCGATAGAAATGCAAAACTTCGATAGAAAGAGACTACAAATCGACGGTCTCTTCAAATCAAGACGTGGAAGTCCTCCCCGTGTACCAACATCAAGATGCGCCGCGTTTATAGCCATGAACGCAGCTCAAATGCAGCTCCAAAAGTTGCAAACTCAGCTCCAAAAGCTGCAAACGCAGCTCAGATTCGGCTGCCAACGCAGCTTCCAAATCGCTGTAAACGCAACCTTCAAACGCTATAAACGCAGGTCACATCCAGCTCCAAACGCAACTCAGATCCGCTGCCAAACGCAGCTCTTAAATCGTACAAACACAGCTTCCAAATTGCTGTAAACACAGCTCAGATCTGCTGCCAAACGCAGCTCTTAAATCGCTACAAATGAGTTTCCAAACGCTGCATCCGAGCTTCCAGATGCTGCGTTCAAGCTTTTAGGCATTATGTTTGGACACAGAATTCATGCCAGAACGCGGGCCTGCGTTTGACTCGTTCAAACACGAGCTGAACAGTTCCAAAACCATTTCTCACGATCTGAGGGGATCACAACTCCACTCAGGAGTGACTTAAGGGGCGGTTACATCCCATTAGCCCCACTTAGGAGCGAATTAAGGAGGTGGTTACACCCCTTAATCCCCTATAAATAACTAAAAATTAATTCAGTTCAGGGTCGGTCGGTTGGAACTTCTTGGCTCGTCAACAGGATCCTTAGAGCATTTCTGGAGCATGGGAGATCTGCAACAAGAGCTTCTTCATCCTTGGCTTGAGAACCGATTCTCGGTTCAAATCAACTCTTTTTCAAGAGTTTCCAACTCATTCAAACTCGTTCAGAGTTCTCCACAACGTCAAATCGTGAGGAGAAGATCATGTTCCAGTGAAACAAGACGTCGGATTGTCAATGAGAAACAAACTCGACGCGAGCATTCGAGGGAGGCATCTCATCGCTACCGTGAAGAACCCAGAATTAAACAAAGGGGAGAATCCAGATCATTCTCCTCTCTTTTGTAATCAGGAAATCCAATTGTAGCTGAGATTAAAGGAATACAAATTAATTTTTTTTTTATTTCTTTTACTGTAAATTTTCTCACAAATAAAAGATGGCGACTCTGCTGAGGACAAGCTTCTCTGACGAAGAAGTGGTGGCGCAATCCGATGTTCATCTCACTGGAGCCACGGTTGAAACTCTCGTCATAGAGTTCGATCAAGTCAAGTATGAGGAAGCCCTTTCCTCCGGATCTCTTAGCCCCAAGGCTATGCGCAAGATCCACAAAGTCTCCAAAGAGACTAAAGCTCCAACTGCTCCAATTGCAGTCGAACCGCCAAAGGAAGACTGCTCGGGCAGCCCCTCCCCCGATGGAGTGGGCTCAGTTTTAGCCAAACCCGTTCCAAGACGACGGGTATCAGGTCGAAAGATGCCCATTGAGGCGACAAAGGCCTTGAAGCAGGCTAAGAAGAATGCCGATCGACGGAGGAGGAGATCCTTACGACGTGCACATCTCCGAGAATGCCGATCCTCAAGTCAACACGAGCTTCGTGTTTGTGAGCCTAAACGCAACCATGTGCTCTGCGTTTCTGCTTCAGAACGCAAGCCTCGTATCCATGAGCCCAAACATAGGCTCTGTGTGAATAAGACTGAACGCATCCCTCAGAACTGTGTTTCACCAGCAACACCTGGAGCTCAGGCATGTGTTCGGGTGGCGAAATTCAATACCAAACCTGATGTATACTGTGGAGCTTCGGGACGCTGCCCCGACCCCCGCCGGGGGGTATTCCACCCCCCCGGACCCCCTGGCCAGGGGCGCACCGCCCCCTGGACCCCCAGCTCGCTGACCGGGCAACGAGACCCCCGAATACTCTGCATAGCGCGACTAGATTGAGGGGCGGATATAAGAAGTTTATGGATTCGAGACATCTCAACCAAATCCATGTTTACCAAGAGCCAGTCCTGTCCAATCATGGACTGGGGGTTCCAATTCAAACCTCACAATCAATGTTTACCAAGAGCCAGTCCTGTCCAATCATGGACTGGGGGTTCCAATTCAAACCTCACAATCAGTGAATAATTCTCTTCGAATCTTTACAATAGATTTGAGAGAGTTCATATCGAGAGAAAGACTGATGCAACAAGTCATTCGTTCATTCCAATGTGAGCGGCTGATTCCTACGGTCCTCTCGGGATGTCAATGTTGCTCATATGCGACCAAACAATTAGTGTTCGACCGATTAACGCATGTTACCTTGCCCAACTAACAACAACGTTCTCACAGGAAGAAGTCTCTAGAGACCGAGTATCCTGGAGTCACTATCAATATGATTGGCAGAGGGAAAGCCTTAGGTCCTAGTTCCAATGACTCAGAGGCAAGTCGTTCACCGACCGTCAGAGAAATCACAAACGAGTTTGAAGGGATCTACCAACGCACTCGAACGTGAACAGGAGCAATTCCCCCTATCAACTATCGGAGGTTAGCCCAAGGAACTAATTCCGATGATGAACACTCAGCCATTGCGGAGTCTCAATCATCAAGCTCTTTCATTGGGCATGAGAGCTTCACCCACATGGCAGAACATTCTGAAGATCTTTCAAAGAGGGTTTCTGAGCAAGACGCCATGCTCAAAATATAGCAGAAGACCCTCAATGAACTCCTAGACCTGTTGACTCAACTCGTCGCAGACAAGGCTAAATCTCAGAAGACAGATTCGCCACCTAGGCAAAAATCCTCCCGGAGAGGAAAAACGTCTTCATCCCAACCTCACACAAGCAAAGGGAAGGGAAAAGAGGTTGATGACATGGCTTCTGACCAAGAAGCCCACAACCTAGAATCTTCCTCTGATAAAGGAAGAGAGACTGAGAACGAGCAGAATCTCCAATCTGCTAAAATGAAAGAATTGGAAGCCTGTCTCAATACCATTGCCAACAGAAGCGAACTCAAAGACGAGGGAGTTGTCAGACCCTATCCTACCGAATGGGATGCAGCCCTTTATCCTCTAAATTTTAAGGTCCCGACGCTACAAACTTTTGACGGCACGGGATCACCGAACCAACATATCTATTATTTCAAGTCACAGACCAGGAATATACTATCAAATGATGCCATACTTGCTCGATTATTCATTAGCACCCTCAAGGGAGTTGCTTTTGAATGGTTCAGAAAACTACCTACCGGATGTATCCAAAGGTGGGCAGATTTAGAGAGACTCTTCCTATCAAGATTCTTTGAAGAGGATACAGAAGTCTCCATCCATACCCTCCTCGCCACTAAGCAGAAGAAGAGGGAGTCCGTCAAAGCCTTCGTCAAGAGGTTCCGAACCATGGCTCTCCGGTGTTCGTCAGGTATGACACAGTCTACTTTAGTAGAGACCTGTCAACACAACTTGCAGACCAACCTTCTAGCACAAATGAGGGTTGCAGAATGTCGTTCTTGGAGACAACTAATCTCTCAAGGCGAACAGGCTCAAAAGATTATTGTCAGGATCAAAGCTGAAGAACAAAGTAGGCAGGATCCACCTGAGCAATTGGACGAAGCCCAATCTTTTCCTGAGCAATCGGACCAAGCCCAATCTTCTCAGTCAAAAGGGGAAGATACTACAACCACTGAAGCCAATCCTCTTCAGTAGGATGGCAGGTCCACTAAAACTATCACGTTAACTGTTATCTCTGATAGTTCATTTTTTCCAAATTCCCCCACCAATCCTCTTCAATAGGATGGTGGGTCCACCAAAACTATCACGTTAACAATTACCTCTGATAGTTCATTTCCTCCAAATTCTCCCACCAATCATCTTCAAGTAGGATGGCGGGTCCACCAAAACTATCATGTTAACTGTCACATCTGATAGTCCTTTTCCTCTAAATTCCCCTACCAATCCTCTTCAAGTAGGATGGCGGGTCCATCAAAACTATCACGTTAACCGTCACCTCTGATAGTCCTTTTCCTCCAAATTTTCTCACCAATCCTCTTCAAGTAGGATGGTGGGTCCACAAAACTATCACGTTAACAGTTACCTCTGATAGTCAAACTCATCAGATAATGACCTACCAGGTGATATGCCTCTATTCCGACTTCATGGATAGTGCCCCACTAGGTGATGTGCCTTGTCTACCTCTTTTTATTCCTCTGCTAAGTCTTAATCAAGACTGGGGGTTGGTTACTTGGAATCCATTAGATTAAGAGTAATAAATCTTTCACATCGTCAAGTTAACATTACACTTCTGATGATCATCACCCCACGGAGTATGAATGCAGCTTGCATCAATCCTAATTTGTCACGTTAACAATACACCTCTGACAATCAACTTATCAATCCTTATCAATAGGATGATAGGTCCTCGAAATTGCTCAAATCGCAATCTTCCCTAGCAAGACACTAAGTCTTCAAAATCTTATTCAAATCATAGGTATCAGAACTCATTGTTCCTGATGATAAACTCACCTAGCAAGTTTCCCCAGCGAGACGCTAATTCCTAAAATCTTGTGCAAGTCACAAGTACACATTCTCTTGTCACGTTAACACCATACCTCTGACAAATTCACTTATCAATCCTCTTTAATAGGATGATAAGCCCACAAAGTTGCTCTAATCGCAACACATCTTCATGTCACGTTAATATCACACCTCTGACAAAATCCACTTATCAATCTTCTTTAATAAGATGATAAGCCCACAAAGTTGCTCCTATCGCAACACATCCTCTTGTCGTGTTAACACCATACCTCTGACAATCCACTTATCAATCCTCGTCAATAGGATGATAAGTCCACAAAGTTGCTCCAATCGCAACACAAACTCTCGTCACGTTAACACTAAACCTCTGACAAATTCACTTATCAATCCTCTTCAATAGGATGATAAGTCCACAAAGTTGCTCCAATCGCAAACACAATCTTATCACGTTAACATCACACCTCTGACAAAAACCCACTTATCAATCCTCATCAATAGGATGATAAGTCCACAAAATTACTCCAATCGCAACACAATCTTGTCATGTTAACACCATACCTCTGACAATCCACTTATCAATCCTCGTCAATAGGATGATAAGTCCACAAAGTTGCTCCAATTACAACACAAATCCTATCACGTTAACACTAAACCTCTGACAAATTCACTTATCAATCATCGTCAATAAGATGATAAGTCCACAAAGTTGCTCCAATCGCAACACAATCTTGTCACGTTAACATCACACTTCTGACAAAAACCCACTTATCAATCCTCATCAATAGGATGATAAGTCCACAAAGTTGCTCCAATCACAACACAATATTGTCACGTTAATATCAAACACCTCTGACAAAATCAACTTATCGACTCTCGTCAATAGAACGATAGGTCCTCAAAGTTGCCCCGATCGTAACACTTTCCACTTATGGACTCTCATCAATGGAGCGATAGGTCCATAAAAATACTGTTAGGTTAACATCACACCTCTAACAGTCAAACCCCCCCCAATGAACTTGTTAATCCTTTTTCAACAAGAATAGCAAGTTATCATTATAAAATCCCCAACTGATTAAATATTTTCTGGAATTATCCTAGTGATAATAAAGAAAATTTCTGAATTTCACTCTAAGTGAAAATTCATGCCAAGTTAATATTACACCTCTGGCGCTTCCAACTTTCTTTCAGTGTTTCAAGTAACACAGGAAGAAATAATGATAAAGTCTACGTATTCAACATCGTAGCACCAAAATCCATGCCTTTTACGCATGGGGGACTTTATCTCGATCCCTAATTAGAGATAAGCCTACGCCTAACACGCGTTGCCGGTTAGTCTTTTTCCGTAAAAATGACAAAGTCTATGTATTCAAAATCATAGCATCAAGTCTAAGAGGGTTCATTCTCTTAGCACAACGTTACATGTGGAACGGACTTAGACAATCCACATGCTAGCCCGACTCAAACGGTAGTCGGTAAAGGCTTATCAAATCCGTTGATGGCTGAGGGTTTGCCAAAAATCCTATGCACGTTTGCAGGTCCATCAGCTTAATGGATGTGAGCCGAGACTTAAAACAGATGAGCCAAAGACAAGTCTCAAAGATTTAGTCAAAAATACACGGAAGCCACTTCCATGTCTTAAGTCAAAACGTTGAGGTCAGACCCGCAATGCAAAAACCGAACGCCGAGGTCACACCCGTGTTCCAAATTCAACATGCAAGGATGAGACCCGCATCTCAAGTTCAAAATGCAGGGTCCACCCCCATATTCCAGAAGCAGGATTATGGCGCATACCTTCACACAGGTCCTACGGGGCAAATCCCTTCAACCATGATGCCTTCGAAGCAAGTGCAGAGAACAAATCCTTTACCACAAGGAATCAACAGCTCCAAGATCAGAGTTGAGATCCAAAGTATTTCGAAAATTCATCCCATTTAACCGTGAACTTTCGAAAACTTTGGAGGGGGTTCTGTAGGCTGTCTAAAAATCACAATAGATAGCTGATCCCAATCAAACACCGATGATGGAAGTTACAATCTGACGACTTCCAGAAGGCTACAATTTAAAGACTTTCACGTAGATCGCTGAAGGTTACAATCTGACGACCTTCACGACAACCGATGAGAGCTCTAGTTTAACAGCCTTCACAATCAACATCGAGAGTTACAATCTGATGACTCTTGCATATCAAAGAGCTAAAGTAAAGATTACAAAATGATGATCTTTGCAAAACTTTGATAGAAAGAGACTACAAATCAACGGTCTCTTCAAATCAAGATGTGGAAGTCCTCCCCGCGTACTAGCATCAAGATGCGCCGCGTTCATAGACACGAACGCAGCTCAAATGCAGCTCCAAAAGTTGCAAACTCAGCTCCAAAAGCTGCAAACGCAGCTCAGATTCGGCCGCCAACGCAGCTTCCAAATCGCTGTAAACGCAACCTTCAAACGCTATAAACGCAGGTCACATCCAGCTCCAAACGCAGCTCAGATCCGCTGCCAACCCCAGCTCTTAAATCGTACAAACGCAGCTTCCAAATTGCTGTAAACGCAGCTCAGATCCGCTGCCAAACGCGGCTCTTAAATCGCTGCAAATGAGTTTCCAAACGCTACGTCCGAGCTTCCAGATGCTGCGTTCAAGCTTTTAGGCATTATGTTTGGACACAGAATTCATGCCAGAACGCGGGCCTGCGTTTGACTCGTTCAAACACGAGCTGAACGGTTCCAAAACCGTTTCCCACAATCTGAGGGGATCACAACTCCACTCAGGCAGAACGCGGGCCTGCGTTTGACTCGTTCAAACACGAGCTGAACGGTTTCAAAACCATTTCCCACGATCTGAGGGGATCACAACTCTACTCAGGAGTGATTTAAGGGGCGGTTACATCCCATTAGCCCCACTTAGGAGCGAATTAAGGAGGTGGTTACACCCCTTAATCCCCTATAAATAACTAAAAATTAATTCAGTTCAGGTGTTGCGGCAGAAACATGTACCAAAAAGGTTGCAAGTGCACAACCGTGTCAAGTTATAGTATTTAAGATATCGATCCCACGAGGAAGGTGTTTTGTAGGAGAAAATATAAAATTGGTTCTTATTTCGTGTGCGTGACAAATAGGAGTGATAAGTGAATGTGATTGTGAAGAGATTGAGATAGTGAAAATGGTGTGTAAATAGATGCAAAGTGTAAGTGAGAGTGGATTTGAAAAAGAATGAGTATGATCAATAAGGTGAGAAGGAAAAAAAAGAATAAAATCAAGAAACAAACAAAATTCAAAAATAAAAGAAAATACAAGAAATTAAAGATGGTGGATTCAATTATAGATATGGGTAATCTAAAATTGAACCCACTTCTTAGAAAAGGGTGATTCCCTAGAGGGTTCTAGCCTAAAGGCGAATCAAACAAAATAAAAATAAACAAAAAGAAAAACTAAACCCAAGAGGGTTCTAGCCTCAAGGTGAATAGTGCAAGAAATTAAAATCTAACTACAAAATAAATTGCAAAATCTAAACTACAAAATAAAATTGCAAGAATTAAATGCAAGAAAATAAATCTATTTTCAAATTCTGATTTCACGGATAGCTTCGTCTCGTCGAGATAGGCGATTTTCATATATTATATGTTAAATTCCGCCTTCCGGATTAGGAGATATCGTCGTTTCTTTGTGGCCCACCATTTTGAATATGATTTCTTTTCATATTGGATTTTTGATTTTCTCCGGCTTCTACATGCTACACGACTTCATTCTGGGCTTTTGGATAATTTGGAAATTGATTTTCCAATGTTCTTCTTTTCTTCATTTCTTCATTTAATCAATGGGTTTTTGTTGAGAGATGGGAAGTTGAGATTTATTCTTCATTAACCTGCAATTAAAAGATAAAAATAATTATTAGTGGTATATTTATTCATATAAAATAGATAATGAGGGTATAAAATTATAATAAAATGTGATTATCAAATACCCCCACACCTAAACTTTTGCTAGTCCTCTAGCAAAGAAAATAAAAAGAAAATCCTAACTCACTTTCGCAGGAATCGCGGTTGTATTTAGCGCATACAACAAGCCTTTAAACCCCTAGGTTACCCTAGTGGACGAGTTGTAGTCTCGTGAGGGTTTGCAGTGAATATACCCACAAAATTCGGTCAACTTGCCAAATTAAAGAAGTCAGTAAATAACTAAATTCACTTGATAACTTTTAGATAATCTAATTGGAGTCAGTTATCACTCAAGAAAACATTTATATATAACTCTAAGGTATAATTTTAAGAAAATCTTCTCATTGTAGCAATACAAAACCAAGCCAAACTTAGAAATTTAATTTAAAAGTTTTGAAAGTAACATGCTAACTCTTTGTTTTAAATAATTTTCAAGTTGCTTGATCTAGAATATTTTCCAAGACCATATATACAACTAATAAACATTTATTATTATTATTATTATTATTATTTTTAACTCTTTCATCCTTGGTGATTTTTTTTTCTACTTTAACGGGCTTTCTAAGTGACCATTTAACGAGTTTTGGGCCAATGGATCCCAACCCAAATGGGCTTAGGTCATTAAGTATGGAAATACTCCTTGGGCTTAATTACTCGGTCAGCTTAGGCTTTATAAGATAGAATCACCTTGAATTCAAGAGTTTTTTTTCGTTTTTGGTGCCCATTTTTCGCACTCTTCTTTTGCAATTTTTTTTTCGGTGCCCATTTTTTGCACTCTTATTTTGCAATTTTTTTTTTGGTATATGTATGTATATTTGAAAATATGTAAATCAAGACACTTTGAAAAAATTATTTTCAACTCTAAGTTAAGCATGCACAATTTTCATTATTTTAAATAAAAGTCCAAGTTAAGGCTTAAGTAAAGTATACTACTTTGAAAATCATTTCTTAAGAAATTTATTTAGAGTTATCATAAAAGGTGAACTTAAGTAAATAACCAACTAGGGATTAGAAAATTTCAAATTTATCAAATAAATCAATTATTACATAACTCTATCAATTTGGCAAGTGACGATATTTTTATAATAATTTTTTTTTAAGAAAAAGGAGGAAAAAAAATGTAACTAAAAATGAAAAATAAAGAGAGAAAAAAAAATAACTAATTCCCACCCCCACACCTAAATTTTGCATTGTCCTCAATGCAAACTCTATGATGCATAAAGTAAAGCAGATAAGAAGTGAAGCACTTACATTTGGTCGGCTGATAAAAATCTGCAATTACCTTTGGTCTGAGGAGGATGAAAACAAAAATTTATTCTTCTGTTTTCTTTTTCTTTTTTTTTCTTTTTTTTCTCTTTTTTTTTGAAACTGAACAAGAAACTCTCACATGAGAGAAGAATAAATTCTTTTTATTATTCTGAAATAAACAAAATAAACAATGTAGAATGAAATATTCAACATGAAAAGTTCCTGTTCTACATTGAATCCTACCTTACTGTTGAAAATTCTTCCCCGGATTTTAAACAAATTCAGAATGATATAATCAATAATGTGAATTTTCAAGCATTTCGGGGTGTTCAGTAATTCTTGCAACAAGGTAAGGTAGGTATTATTGGTGTCATGCATTTTGTATTTCTTAATGAACTTAGACTCTTGTACTGTGAAGTTTTGTTTTCTAACAACCAATTCTTCTGTGAAGTTCTGAAAATTTGGTTTTTTTTTTTTTCTTTTTTTTTCTTTTTTTTCTCTTTTTTTTTCTTTTTCTTTTAAGCAACTGAACAAGAAACTCTCAAATGAGAGAAGAATAAATTCTTTTTATTATTCTGAAATAAACAAAATAAACAATGTAGAATGAAATATTCAACATGAAGAGTTCCTGTTCTACATTGAATCCTACCTTACTGTTGAAAATTCTTCCCCGGATTTTAAACAAATTCAGAATGATATAATCAATAATGTGAATTTTTAAGCATTTCGGGGTGTTCAATAATTCTTGCAACAAGGTAAGGTAGGTATTATTGGTGTCATGCATTTTGTATTTCTTAATGAACTTAGACTCTTGTACTGTGAAGTTTTGTTTTCTAACAACCAATTCTTCTGTGAAGTTCTGAAAATTTGGTTGTTGATTATTCTCCAAGAATCTAAGTTCATCAAGAAAGAGTTCTTCAAAATTTAATTCAAAGCAGCAAATGTTTAACACAGTTTTATTATTCTCAAGGACCTGATCTGCTTCTTCTAAAAACTCTAACTCTTCATCAAAAATTTCCTCAAAACTTAAATCACACTCTTCTTCTTCTTCTTCTTCTTCTGATCTTTCCTGAATGTAGTTTATTTCTAGAGGCTGATTATTTGGTTGGTCCCCTGGATTAAAAATGTTGAGATCAGCAGTCAAATTCCCAAAGGACAGCTTCATTTGACCAGTTCTACAGTTGATGAGAGCATTAGAAGTGGCTAAGAACGGTCGTCCTAAGATGACAGGTGTCTGTCCTTTGGGATTGGAAACAGGCTGTGTTTCCAAGACTACAAAATCTACTGGAAAAATAAAATCTCCAACCTTAATCAGAACATCCTCTAACTCACCCATAGGGACCTTGACAGATCTATCAGCCAACTGTAAGGTGCATTTGGTTGGGTTCAGTACACCTAGACCCAATTGCTGATAGACTGAATATGGAAGCAAATTGACACTGGCCCCTAAGTCTAAAAGCGCCTTATCAATGTGAGTATTACCAATGATACATGAAATGATGGGGGAACCTGGATCTTTACGTTTCAAAGGTATGGGATTTGATAGCATTTCACTGATATTGGCGGCTAAAAAGACTTTCTTTGGGACATTTATTCTCCTCTTCTTAGTGCACAATTCTTTTAAAAATTTAGCATAAGATGGAATTTGTTCAATTACATCTAAGAGAGGAATGTTGACCTTAACCTGCTTGAATGTCTCTAGGATTTTCTCCTCCTGAGGAGAGTGTTTCCTAGACCTGAGTCTATCTGGAAAGGGAGCAACCGGTCTAAATCTATCAAAAGCAGGCTCAGGTTCGGGTTCAGGTTCTTGGTCATCTGAGGGGAGTGATTGTTGAATAGATTCATCAGAAGGAGAAGGAGAAGGAATTTGTACAGGATCAAGAGTTTGACTTGGCGGAGTTCTCACTTGATTATCGACCTGTCTACCTGACCGAAGTGAATGGATTGCATTCACTTGAGCTTCATAGGATGAACTGCATCCTGTGTTATTAGGGTTGACCACGGGTTGACTCGGAAATTTTCCTTTCTCTCTTTCACTCACGGCACTAGCTAGTTGACCAAGTTGGGATTCTAATCTAGCTATAGCTTGAGTGTTGGAGTTGAGCATTTGTCCGGTTGATTGCATGAAGGAATTCAACGTGCTAGATGTTTGAGTCAACATATTCGTGGTTTGAGTAGAGGCCTTAATTATGGTTTCTAAACCCCTTTCCAAGACATTGAGACGTTTATCTTGATCTGGATTGTGAGGAGTTTGAATTACAGCTTGATGAGGAGGAGACTGATTTTGATACGGCAGATTGGGTTGTTGAAATTGTGAATGAGAATTGAATGGAACTGTGTTTCCCCTAGGAAAATGTTGGGTCGAAGCGGGAGTGAAATTTTGAGTTCCGGGAGAATTTCCTAGATTCCATGCAAAGTTGGGATGATTTCTCCAACCTGGATTGTAGGTTGGAGAAAATGGATCATTTCTAGGGTGCTGGAATGCAGCGTTCATCTGTTTCAATGAATGATTGTTTCCTAAGAGAGGGCATTCCTCTGAAACGTGGGTAGGAGACTGACAATTATGACATCCTGGAAAAGAAACATGATTGAGTTGAACTGGAGCTCGTTCCTTAATTTCTAAGGCTTCTAATCTCCGCAGAATTGTCGCCATCTTCACTTCAGAAGCAATGTTTGACTCCAAGGAAAGACCACTAGACTTAGAATGGGGAACTGATGAAACCCTGTCATCGCACTGTTCCCATTGCATTGTTTTTTCAGAAAGACTCTCCAAAAACTCCCAAGCTTCATCAGCATTTTTCCTCATAAAATCCCCGTGGCACATTGATTCTAAGGAAGTTTTTGCAGAATAATCTAATCCCTCATAAATTATTTGGCACAATCGCCAGTTCTCTAAACCGTGATGAGGACATTGGATGAGAAGATCTTTAAATCGGTCAAAATACTTCCAAAAAGGTTCTCCCAGGATAATTTTAAAGTTTTGAATGTTGTTCCTAAGCTTTACCGTTTTATGAATAGGAAAAAATTTCTTAAGAAAAACGGTGACAAATTCATCCCAAGTTGAGATGGAATTTGTTGGTAAGCTGTACAGCCATTTTTTAGCTTTATCCTTAAGAGCAAATGGAATAAATCTAAGCTTAACCGCATCTTCATTTAATTCTCTCATTTTAATCATAATACACACTTCCTCAAATTCTGAAATAAAAATATATGCGTCTTCTGTTTCATTACCAAGGAATTTGGGAAGCATGTTTATGTATTGCGGTCTAAGCTCAAAACTTATTCCATTTGTTTCGGGGAGCCTAATGCATGAGGGGATTGCATTTCTAATGGGATAGCACATATCATGAAGAACGGGTGGATTAGGATGCTCCATTTCTATGATTGGTTCAAAGCGAATTAATCGATGTGTATTATCCCTAATCCACTGTTGCATACACCAAAATATTTCTTTTTATTATTTTTTATTTTTTATATTTTTTTATATTTGTTTTTAAAAGAAAAGAAAGAAAATTAGTTTTTTTTGAGAAGATAAAGAAAAAGAAAAATCCTAACTAAAACAAATCAAAACAATCACTTTTCAATCACTCTAATTCTAGGGTTTAGCCTAACTCAACTAGACCAGCTCCTAACCAAAAACTCCTACAGTGAAAAGATCAAAGTTTTACCCAGGTAGTTAGCCAGGTAAGGATAGTACTAGAGGGTGATCAAAGATCAATTAAGTACCTCTTTCCTTACGGAGCGCTTTACGCAACCCCTAAACCTTGCCTTAGACACCAACTAATCTGAGAAAACTTAAACCGGTTCACTTAAGGATTTCTTGTTCCTTATTGAGCTCGAATCCTTAGGGGCCAACGTCTAATGAGTTTTATTAGGCTTGGGTGGTGTAGTGAGGAATTAGTGATTTTTGGGCTAAGGAAAGGGTGATGAAATCCCTCACCTTATCTTGATTATGGGGTTTTGCCCTTAAAAATATTTTTAAGTGTGTGTCAAATCAAGATGCTCAAATCACTTGGTGAATTCCTACACTATATGAAATGCAACCCTATGAATTAAAAGCAACTAAAAAGGATGGAAAAGAAAAATCTTTTTTTTTAATTAGGGTTAACAATCAAACAAATGAGAAGGGGGGATTTGTTTGAATTTATTATCTTGTTAGTAAATGTCAAAGTGGAGGATGAATTTTATTATGGTCAACAAAAAATAAAATCTCTTCTTCTTTTTTAAGTCCTAATTGTCTCTAATTGTGAAGAAGTAGCTAAAGGGTGGAATTAAAAACTAGAAAGAGGACTTACCTGAAAGCAAATCTTCAAATCCTAGCTCTCCAATCCGCGATCTTCAAGCTCCAAGCGTTTCCTTCACAAAAAACACACAAGTTAAAGAACCAAAATAATTAAAACCTACTTAAGCACCTTCCCCGGCAACGGCGCCAAAAACTTGATGCGGCATAAACATGTACCAAAAAGGTTGCAAGTGCACAACCGTGTCAAGTTATAGTATTTAAGATATCGATCCCACGAGGAAGGTGTTTTGTAGGAGAAAATATAAAATCGGTTCTTATGTTGTGTGCGTGACAAGTAGGAGTGATAAGTGAATGTGATTGTGGAGAGATAGAGAGAGTGGAAGTGATAGTGTGTAAATCGGCACGAGATATAAGTGAGAGTGGATGTGACAAAGAATGAATATGATCAATAAGGCAAGAAGGAAAAGGAAAATAAAAATCAAGAATAAAGAAAATAAAATTCAAGAATAAAAGAAAATGCAAGAAATTAAAGATGGTGGATTCAATTATAGATATGGGTAATCTACAATTGAACCCACTTCTTAGAAAAGGGTGATTCCCTAGAGGGTTCTAGCCTAAAGGCGAATCAAACAAAATAAAAATAAACAAAAAGAAAAACTAAACCCAAGAGGGTTCTAGCCTCAAGGTGAATAGTATAAGAAATTAAAATCTAACTACAAAATAAATTGCAAAATCTAAACTACAAAATAAAATTGCAAGAATTAAATGCAAGAAATTAAATCTATTCTATAAGCATGAAATAAATCTAAGGCAAGAGGGTTCTAGCCTCTTGGCTATTTAACAAGAAAATAAAATCTAAACTACAAGCATAGAAATAAATCTACACTAATAAGCGATGCGGGCATCGATGCCCCCATCGATGGTGGCATCGATGCCTGCCTGCTTCTAGCTGCTGTCCGCAGAACTCCTCTTTCATTGGTTCTTGGGCTTGGATCTTGGGCTTTTGCTTGGGCTTTTGGGCTTTGATATTTCTTTTAATCCTTCATCTTAGCTTGGGCTTTTGGATAGATTGGAAATTGATTTTCCAATTGGCTTTTTGATTCATTTCTTCATTTAATCAATGGGTTTTTGTTGAGAGATGGGAAGTTGAGATTTATTCTTCATTAACCTGCAATTAAAAGATAAAAACAATTATTAGTGGTATATTTATTCATATAAAATAGATAATGAGGGTATAAAATTGTAATAAAATGTGATTATCATCAGGGTCGGTCGGTTGGAACTTCTTGGCTCGTCAACAGGATCCTTAGAGCATTTCTGGAGCTTGGGAGATCTGCAACAAGAGCTTCTTCATCCTTGGCTTGAGAACCGATTCTCGGTTCAAATCAACTCTTTTTCAAGAGTTTCCAACTCATTCAGAGTTATCAACTCGTCCAGAGTTTCAAACTTGCCACGCAAGTTCTCCACAACGTCAAATCGTGAGGAGAAGATCATGTTCCAGTGAAACAAGACGTCGGATCGTCAATGAGAAACAAACTCGACGCGAGCATTCGAGGGAGGCATCTCATCGCTACCGTGAAGAACCCAGAATTAAACAAAGGGGAGAATCCAGATCATTCTTCTCTCTTTTGTAATCAGGAAATCCAATTGTAGCTGAGATTAAAGGAATACAAATTAATTTTTCTTTATTTCTTTTACTGCAAATTTTCCCATAAACAGGGGGGATAGAGAGCCTCAGATCTTTCGAAATACACTCTTTATACACAGGATATCACCAAGATCTAACTAGCCTCTTCTGAAATTCATGGGGGTTGACTCATAAAACCAACAGCACCTAGCCCTCTTGATTAAAATTCGTCGCGCTGAGAAATGAGCCCCTAAGCTTGTATTTATAGGCTTCGAATGCAGTTATTTGGATAAGAATGAAGGATTTGGTTCTATCTTAGTTAACAACAAACTAACCACGTATTAGGATGATATCAACTATCAAGTCAGTTGGGATGCTCTGGAACGAACAAAATCTGAAAATATCAACAAACCCGTCAAAAACACGTTTTGGGAACTAACTGTGCGGGACACCTCTTGGTGACCCGCACTCGTGCGGGTCACCAACTAGTAACCCACATGCATGCGGGTCACCATAGGGTGACCCACGTGTGCGAGTCTCCTTTGGCTTTTTGGCATTTCCCGAACTTGTTTTGTCGTTCCATTGACTTGTACGCTTCATAGGCTCGCTTCGTGCACTTATTAACGTCTCTTCGGCATCAAATGATCCCCTTTAATTTGGATAATCTTCCTCGACTTGGATGATGATGTTCATCATCCTCGTTTGGCCTTGAACTATGTGTGGGAACCCATAGGTATTTTTTTGACGCCTACAACTAATACAAAAGATGGAGTAATATTGATAAGATAAACAACAATCAGAAGTGTTTCTGCCCAGAGATATCGAGGTACAGATGCTGATATCAGAAGAGCTCTAGTGGTGCCGAGAATGTGACGATGTTTTCTCTCAGCAACATCATTTTGTTCATGAGTGTGTGGACAAGACTGCTGAGAGAGAGTGTCATGTGATTTTAAAATAGATTGTATTGCCGAAGAGGTATATTCACAGGCACCATCAAAGCGAAATATCTTGATACATTTATGAAACTGGGTGTGAATCATATTTGTAAAGTCTTTATAAATATTTAAAATATCAGAATGAGCACGCATGAGATATACCTAGGTGTAACGAGAATAGTTATCAATAAAACTAACATAATATCAATAACCAGAAAATTATGGTAATAGGGCAGATCCCAAGATATCAGAATGAATCAAATTGAATGGGGATAAAGCAATTTTATTACTGGATAAAAATGGTAGGGCAATTTGTTTAGCTAATCGACACTCAGTACAGTTTGATAAAGTAGAGAATTTTAAATTTCCTAATACTCCTGATTTAGATAAAAGTTTTAAGCGAGAGCCAAAGATATGACCCAAGCGACGATGCCACAGATCAGAAATAGAGGGCACATGGAAAATGTTGGATGAAGTGGAAAGATGTAGAGACTCCAATTGATAAAGTTCAGTAACTCTACGACATGTCCTATTCTTCTGGCCAGTGTGATCCTGGACAACACAAGATTTAGCATTAAATAAGATAGTGCAACCAGAATCTACAATTTTCCTAATGGATAAAAGTTGCATAGATAATTTGGTAATATGAAGAACAAATGATAACGTTAGACAACCAGAACTATCAGAACTTGGAGTAACATCACCTACTGAGTGACTGCAAGGGAGTGTCATTAGCAGTATAAATGCATAATGAAGAGGGAGCAGGTGAACAATTTGTAAGAACGGAGTTATCTAAGGTCAAATGATGAGATGTACCTGAGTCGAATATCCAAGGAGTAGAAGTACCAGAATGAGCAGACAAGACATTAAAATCTGAGCTAGAGGCAACACCACTAAGCCCAAGATTCTTGGTTATTAATGTAGTAATCTCTGACAGGTGTTAAGAAGAGAGAGAGAGAGAGAGAGAGAGAGAGAGAGAGAGAGAGAGAGAGCTAGAAGTCTGCGGCCCTTGAATAGCAGGGCTAACATCAGCCGAAGCAGCAAATGGAGGTTGAGTCTTCTCGAGTGTTGGACGAGGTGGTCTCTTACGACCTTTATCAATAAGATGACCCGGCTTCTTACAATAACGATAGTAGAGTTGCCGAGAGGAATCAGATGTACTGTTAGAAGGACACCGATAGGAAGAGAACTACTGAGGTGTAGCTAGAATAGTATGTGATGAGGGTAATGGCTAAGATGCAATAACTAGAGGGGAGAGGGTCTAAAGGTGCGTATCTTTAGATATAAACTCAGCCATGGCTTCACGTAGACTAGGGAGAGGACTGCGATGAAGAATGTGTCCATGTAAGCTTTTGAACTCAGGGCGAAGGTGCATGACAAAATGATATAACTGTTGACGATCACATTGTTTTTTAAATGCTATGGTAAAGTCTAGAAGCATCTCAGGAATATGGTTCCTCCATCATCTGCAATTCCTCCCAATAGCCCGATAATAAGGAATAGAAATCTTGAATAGACCGATCACCTTGATGTGTATCCTGAAGAGCTTGGTGAAGTTGATACTCACGAGCAACACCAATTTGAACAAACATGTGACTGAGAGCTAACCACTGCTCACGAGATAAAGATACTCGTCCAAGGGAGAGTCGAATAGGAATAACTACAAAACACATAATATATGCCATGATCTGTTGATTAGAACGGATCCACTAAGAATAAGTGATCTGAAAATCATTAGTAGTGGAATCACTAGAAGTGACTTTTGATATGGAGGATGTAGATAACGAAGGCACAATAATAGTTTTGGATGGACAACGAAGAGATCCGTAAATATAACCTCATAGTTCCTATTCTCTTTAAAATCCAGTCTGATGTTTAGGAACCCTAAACAATCCCTATTTATATGTCTAACAACATGGATGACAATCTCGTAAATAACCCAGCCCAACTCAACTTGGAATACACGTCAATCAGGAATCCCAAATCACCCAGGAACCCAATCCGGTCGACCAGTATGTGCAGTGCGGTTGACCGGTCAGAGAGCTCATTTTTAGACCCTGCAGCGTGCACATTTTTGGTCAACCGACATTGGTCGGTTGGTCGACCGATATGGCCTTGTCGGTCAACCGGTGTCAACCATTCGATCAACCGGCCAGAGTCTGTTCTTCCATTTCCTGATGTCTTCTTTTTTCCTACTTTTGACCGTTTTCGTCACCACCAACGGTTCCGCCCACGCTTCTATTCTTAAGCTAGCATGAGAATCATCAATCCTCAAGCTCTCATGAGGATCGCTAAGCTCCCGAAGCAAGGAAGAAGATACGCCCGTATCAACTAAGCCCCCAAGGGTTACCCCTTCTAAGAAGCCCCTAGCTTTCTATTTATTTTATTTTATTTAACAAAGAAACTAACAAGAAGATTTTGGGCCTATTAGAAGAAATGAGTAAAAATAATGGCTTCATTATCCGCACCAAAATTAAAAAAAAGGGGGAAATTGAAGGCTTATTAGCAAAGAGGGATAAAACTTAGAAGCTCTTTCTACTACCCCCACACCCACCCACACACACACACACACCCAAACAACCAACTAAAAAAAGGGTCAAGTGCAAACAGATGTAAATAGACCTTACCCAATTGCAAAGAGACTCCATGTAATTTTATTTATTGTGAATAGACCCTATGTAGTTCTATTTTTTGTGACTAGACATGTTGTAGTTCTACTTGTTGTGAATAGACCATCTGAGTGAATTTTTTTCTTTTTACTCTTCAAATTGTTTAAAATATTTGAGGATGTAGATATACTACCTATAGTTCTATAGGTGAGGAGGAACACACAGTTGATACTTTTTAAAGGAGTCAAAAAAGTTCATTAAGGAGGTGTATTCACACTTGGTTCAATACCACAAGGAGTCTATTTGCCATAAATAAAACTTTAAAGAGTCTATTTACGACAAATAGAACTATATAGATCTTCTTGCAATTGGGGGATCCGGATCCTCTCCTAATGAGAGAGTTCCTAATATATCCTAATGAGATCTTGGCCTTTGATTTATCAATCAAAGGTCAAGATCTTCTCATGCACAAAAGTAGGGGGGAGATAACGATAAGATCTTGGCCTTTGATTGATAAATCAAAGGCCAAGATCTTCTTATTAGGAGATATTAGGAGAGGATTCATTAGGAGAGGATCCCAATTCGCAATTGGGTACTACATGGGTGTGGTCACAACCACCCCAATATTATCTAGAAGGCCCATATAATATATGGTATTTTGCCCCCAGACAGATTGAACTGGATTGTAGACTGTACCCACAACACCTGCTTAGTTGTCCAAAAATTCTCATTACTAGCCTAAACAGTAGCTGTCGCCAATCCTTAGCAGTCAATGAGAAGAGTATTCGCAATAAAAAATTGTGGACATACTATTAATAGGGGGCACTGGACCGGGTCGGCCCACGAGTGCGCTTAACCGGCTCGCTTTTGAGCTCGGCTCGATCCGACCCGGCACGATACAGGTCTAATTCGGCCTATTATAGTAGCAGGCCGTAAGAGCATGCTGGGCT
>NC_033799.1:15169556-15176922 GCF_001876935.1 Asparagus officinalis | reverse complement strand
CCGAGTCCAACGAACGAGCTACACTTAATTGTAAGTGGGTCAACCAGTTTAACCTGGCCCATTGGCTCGCATACCATAAAAGATATTATCAAGTAAAGTGAATTACACTATACTCCCTTGAACTTCTATTTGCATTTAAACCCCCCATGTACTTCAAATTCACACAAAACCCCTAATAACTTCTGTAAAATTCATTCGAACAATGCACAACATTTATTTGCTCTATTTTTATTTAAGGAGGAAGACGAAGAGATGAAGAAGATTGAACTCAATTACAAGTTCACGTATTTTCTCTATTTTTATTTGCTTAAAGTTTGTTATAATTTATTCCTATATGTTTAAAATAGTGGAACAATTAATTGTCACCTGTGGAGTAAGACTTGAGCCAAACCATGTAAAATCTCTGTGTTTGTGATGTTTTTCTCTGTCATTCTATACAAATATATAATTGTGCTTAATAAAATTATTTTTTATTTTTATAATGGTTGCATTGTTAGTTAATCACATATAGTTTTTAAGTGCTAAACAACGCTTAAAAACTATTTAAAAAACTAAAAAGCATTTACAAATTTCAAAAAAATAAAAAATAAAATATGACGGGTCAAGCAGGCTGGCACGTATATTGGCTCGCTTCTTTGTCCCACACGCGAAGCAGGGCTGACGGTCTAAACCGCGAACGAAGCGATAAAACATAGCACGCTTGTTACACACCACGCCATGTCTCGCTGCCAGACAAGCGATAAAACATAGCACGCTTGTTACACAGCACGATGTCTCCTGCAGGTCATGAGCTGTCTTGTCGCCACCACCCGAGCCCGAGCAGGCTGGTTCGATAGGACGGCGGCTCGTCCCGTTGCTCACCCCTAACTACCGTTGCCCACCCCTAACTATTATTATTAAAGCATCTCACAATCTCTACGAACAGCAGTAAAGGAGCAAGTATTTTAGCCTGTAACAAAAAATATGCAAAACAATACCTCACAAAAGTGATTAGACTTTAGTCTCGCAATGATTTCTGCAGTTTCTCTAGCTTCGTTTCCAACTTCTTTGAAAAAATAAAATAAATAAAATAAAAAAAAAAATACATAACAATACCTCACGCAAAGATTACACTTCAGTCTCACAATGATTTCTGCAATTTCGCAATCAGCCTTTCCAACTTTGAAAAACATAATCGCATACAATATTTTCAGCAAACTGCAAACCGAAATGACTAAAATAAACAAATAGTAATCATCAAATAAGCAGAATGAAAATTATGATAAATATACTGACTCTCAGGCCAGAAAACAAAACCTGATTACATAGGAGCAAAACGCATACATATAAGCACCTTACAGTAGTTCCTTCTGTGTTGAAATTTAGAAGTACAAACATATAACCCTTGACCCAGAAAAAAAAATGCAAGGACATTACAAATTTCCAAATTTTTATAAAAAGAAAAAAAGAGATAATTATAGGGCATCACGAGTAGCACCGGCCGGTCCTGCGATGATGAGGTGGACAAGGACCTGAATGAACTTCCCCGAGGAAAATCTATCGAGCCCAGTGTTGCTTTTGGAAAACACAGATCCAAAACAACCAACCTTTCAAAGATTGTCGATGACTTGCATAGGCTAGAGACTGGCTGACGCTTTGAATTGATCAGAAGGCCACAGATCAATGGCCTTTTCTTGAAGGTGAGAAGCAAACCTTCTTTAAGGTTAGTAGAGGCAGTGCACGGGCCAGCACAGACCCACTTCTCAACAGACTCCGGTGTGCTGACACAAAGTTAGCAATAACCCCATCTCACCGACCAACAGATGCTCAAAAAATGCAAAATCCCAACTTTTGACTCGACTCAGGACGACCCAAATGAATGCAAGACTCACTATATACCAGAGCATAAGAGAAGCATATCAGCCAGATATAGCCCGAGTCACTGCTAATCTAGCCCAATCAGCCGATTCCTTAATCAAATGATCATCTGATGACAAGCACTCTTCCAGGAACTCTTTGCATGAAACTGACTGCTGGATCAAAGTGCCGGCATTACTACCAAGAGTATCAGCCAGATCTCCAAGCACACCGATTGCAGTTTTTGTTACCACATCATCCCTGATAACAATAAGAACCATACATGTTAGGGACAAATAATAGAAGTAGAAGGGTTATTTGCACTTAAAAACCTTAACTTTGCCCGCAAAGCATATTTTTGCCCAAAAAACATCCTAATGTCCAAGCAATTCAAACTTTGAACGGAAAAATGACTTCACATGTGGTACCAAAAGTTAGAAGTAATCACTAGCTAAAAAAACTCCTGGGCATCAAAGTTAAAACTAGTGTACACTTTGGGGTATTTAACTGCAACTAACCCTAAGTAAAAAAACAAGAGGCTGAGTTTGACTTACATGTCCTTGACAGTATATAGGCTATCCAAGAACTGAAGGATGTGAGGTGCATAGGACATCAGGAGCTGGGTTTTTGCAGAGTTCTTGAAACCCTGGAATGTACCAGAGTATGCTTCCAGGATCCCATTCCGTAGTTGGTTGGTGTACTCAATCATATCAATATCATTTGCTGCCGCATTGGCAGACAGCTCTGCAGCACTCTGGAGCATTGGCATTGCATACGCCAAGTATTTCTCAAAGTTTTCTCCGATTGCTAAAGCAATGTCACCAAAGCATGAGAATATCGGTGGTTTCACTGATCGGTGCATCTGAGTACTAGATAAATCCTTCAGGAGCTGCGTCATAATCCCATCACAAAAAGGGAGGATCTTGTCCTCCAATGCCCTGCACAAGTCTCCTACAACTCCAACAGTTATAGCGCAGACTTGGTACTCTTCAAAATTTTGAAGACCCATTTCCAAGTAGGGATAGAATCCCTGCATGTATTTTACAAAGTTTGCTCCAGTAGCATAGGCAAGGGCCCCAATAGCAAGCATAGCCTCTTCATGCACTGTGGCATTTCTGCAAGCGAAGACCCTCAAGAACAGATCCATCATCTGATCTGCATATTGCAAGAAGACATGCTTGGTTGTTTCAGTTGATCCCAACTTTTGGATAATAACCTGCAAGCACCCACATAGAAGGCCCTGCACTTCACTTTGCTTCTCTCTCTCGTCAGATGACAACTTCTGAGCTTCAAGAGTCTTGTGGAGCTCCATCATTATAACAGGAACCAACTGCATTACCATGGGAGCAGTTTCTTCAGTTGAACACCTAACGACTTCATTCAATGTTTCATAGGCTGCCGTCCTAAGTCGTGATTCTCCAGCATCTTCTCTGTGAGTGACAGTAAGGAGAGCCTGGATAATGTCCTGGAAGAAAGGTGACAACGGAGAAGCTGAACCAACATCCTCGTAGCCCTGAGCAAGGAAATAAAGAGCACCACATGCCTTCTCAGCAACATTAGGGACATCTTTCATGCTCTGGAGCAGTACGGTTAGGATCTGCTGACAGTTCTCATTAGTTATCACGGTTGATTCCACTGTCGACCCATGAAGAAACTCAAATATTCTACCCAGTGTCCAGGCAGTGGTGTCCTTTACATGGTTATTTGGGTCCTTCATCAGGGCAGTGAGCATGAAATTAAGTGCCACATTGACAATTGGAGCTAGCTTGTCTGGTGATGGACCCTCCAATATAGAACCAAATGCATATGTTGCTGCCTCTCTCTGCCTCCAATCTGGTTTTGCTATGTTCTCTTCTATGAAAGGCATTACAAGGGGCACAATATCATCTCCAACAGTCCGTGCAACCAAACCCAAGCACGTACCACCAGCCATTGCTAAATTCCAAGCCCCCTCATCTTGATCCTGATCCTCTTCTTGCTTGAGGAGAGTCTCCAACAGCATAGGAACCAATGCAGGGAGTGCCTGCTTTATAAAGTAATGGCATGGAATCTCGGAATCGGCGGTAAATTCACCCCCATAATCATCTAAAATATCAATCTCCTCATCACAAATCGAGCTCCAAAACTCTATAGCCTGAAGGGCAACTGGCTCCTCATCTTCCCTCACAGCTTTAGCCGTGATATTGAATATATCTGGCATGTAAGAAGCAAGCTTCTCATAGTACATGGATGAGACAGAGACCAAACATTCATATGCTGCCTGTCTTATCTTCAAGTCTGGTGAAAGAGTTGCTTCACAAACAACTCGCATAATATAGTCTCTTTCCATGTCATTTGAAAAGTTCGCTTGTACAAAGCCCAGAGCATTATAAAGAGCTCGTGTAGCAGCCAACCTCACGTCCACATTCCCTTCAGATGCACTCATGCCCTGAACGACCGCTGTCAGTATCTTATTCACTTGGTCTTGGTCAAGAGCTTGCGGAGGAACTTCTTCACATAAGTAACCTAGTGTTTCTAGAGAAGCTTGCTTCACATGAGGCTGCTGCTGGTGGATGCTTGACAAGAGAGAGCCAACAAGTTCAGGCCACTGCTTGTGAGGCACCTCAATGCCTGCAATCTTAGCAATTACTTGCGATGCAGTAGACCTGGCATCATGAACAGGTGATGTGAGGGTTTGGAGCAAACAGGCTTTGACCTGAGCTTTCACAGATGCATCCAAGGAAATCCATCTTTGCATGAGCTCATTTTTCCTGTGTTGCTCTTTTGCATCTAAACTGTTCTTGAGGACTAATCCAGCTAGCCTCCTGCTATCCACAGGCTTGTCGTTGTTTGCTAACTCACCAGAAAGGGAGAGCAAAAAGCCAGGGAGGTTCTGATCTTGGAACTGTTTTAAGCTTTCTTCTGCATGCTTTCGAACTGCCCCATCAACTGATTGGGCATTTAAGAGAATTTGGGTCACTTCCATTGCCATCTTCTGTCACTGCAGAAAATAGAAAGAAGTTCAGATCAACATAAAGCCATATAAATAGTGTGCCCCGCCACTAAAGTTTGCAAAATATCACATAAACCAGTCACAGACATTCTTAAAAAACTTGAAAACTTAAAGCATATTAACAACATTCTGATAAGAACCAAGCTTCCAGTACTTTGTTCTTCGTTTTAGTTCCAAAGGTAGGAACTTCATCTAATTTACAACCCACAGTTTTCTGTTTGATAAAAGAACTAATATTTAGGTCACCTATAACATATTAATTACTTCTTCCAATAAAAATACTAAACCAAGATGGAGAACTAGCCAGACAAACTTTGTTGCATCCCAGAGTTTGCAGTTATCAACAAAACTAAAAACTCATATTCTATTACCTATACATATAGTTATGTAAACTTAAACATCTAAAATCATATTAAACACATACTCCTCTATGAATATATAGAATCAAACCTATTCTTACTATCAGTTCAAAGAAACAATACTATACACAAAAAACACTACCAAGATATAAGTATAAATTAAATTAAGTCAAGAGACATGCAAGCATCGCAATCAAATCAGGCAAAAACTAATGAGATCAAGAGTCAGAGGCAACCACATTAAACCAAATCTACTGAGATTGATTTTAATCCAAGTTCATGAATTAATTTTGCAAGTTCGCTAAGTGGACCTAATCCAGCTTAACCAAGTCAGTCTTCGGTAAATAATCAGACCAGAACCCCTCCAAGGGGGTGGCAGTCAGAAATAAACCAGATTGCATCTGGTTCCCAAAAAAAATGCAAGGAAAAAAAAGAAAGACATATAAATTGAATCTCACTCAAACTTGAATCAACTAAAAAATAGCCAAATATTAGTTCGAAATCAATTTTAACTGAAAATAGCCAAACTACGTTTAACTTAAAACTAGTGCAAACAAAACCAGTAATTGTCGAGGCCAAGTACAACTAGACTAGCACTAATCTGCTTTAGTTAACAAATTGCCAAACTGACCCCATACTCATCAGTAATTCAGTTTCTACACAGAAAAATAGATCTTAATTAAAAAAAAACAACAACATCATCATCACCTTAGATCCGTGGAAGGAATAAAAGTTATATCCTTTTCAATTCAGGGATTTCTACTTTCCATCAGAATCAGAAAAGGGTCTAAAAAAACGATCTTTAGAAAGGCATACACTCTCCTTGAAGTATTACGAACTACTACTACAATCACAGATCACAGATCCGACGGCGGTGATTAACAGTTCTAAATTAAACCCAACAATAATTGATTTCACCCAAAAAAAAAACTAAAACCCTGGAATCCAATTTCAAACAAATTTAAACTAAAACATTATGGATTTATATGGGACTTACAGAGATTCAGTAACGAAATCGATTGCGGCGAGATCAATTTCAATCGAAACGAAGATCTCGCGAACAGCGGCAGTAGCGGTTAGACAGAGAACAGAAAACCCTAGGAGAGAGAAAAGAGAGACGCCCAATTGTATTGTAGAGCTGTAACCATAATATAATAATATAATTTAACATAGATGTCTGAACTCTTTCGAATTGATATTTTCACGCGCTTTCTTGATATCATACAGGTAGACCGAAGATGATCCTGACCGTTCCGGGGAAAGAATCTTCGCGGATCTGACGGTGGTGTGTGAGAATATCAATCGGATTCTTTTTGGAATGATGTTTGTCACTATTAAACTTTAATACTAGCGGGTGTCTGATTTCGGGTTAGTTTGTAACGGGGCCTCTACATCTATTGGCGACAAACTAATAGAGAGGCTGTATATAAAAAAAAAAAGAGTGGCACTACAGGCACACTCTTCATCATACTCTTCACCACACCCCCTCTTCTGCTACAGTGCAGGGGGGCCCATCTGAGATTTTTTAAAAAATCTCAGGTGGGCCCTCTTGTACTGTAGCAGGAGAGGGGTGTGGTGGAGAGTGTGCCTGTAGTGTTACTTAAAAAGAAATGCTAGGGGCACACCACAAACCACACCACCAACCACACTCTCCTCTCTCATTTGCTACAGTACACGGGGCCCCACATGGGATTTTAAAAATTTTAAATCTCATATGGGGCCCCGTGTACTGTAGCAAATAAGAGAGGAGAATGTGGTTGGTGGTGTGGTTTGTGGTGTGCCCCTATCACCACTCTATATAAAATCATCATATACAGCGATAAAAGAATAATATCACATATATTTCAATATCAATTTCATTATTAAGATCTAAACATGAAATCCGTGCAATCAATTAAAATACGTTTAAATCAACTATTGAACCGGTACAATCAACTTCAAAGTCGATAATTAAAACACGTTGCTTTTGCTTCCCCTTGCATGATTTTGATCATTCAACATGATTTTGATCACTCAACAAGACAAGAGAATATGATATGCATCTCATTATCAATTTTAATTGATATAATAAAAAATAAGTGACATGCTCGTGCCGCATTAGTTGGTTTGTTTTTCCTTTTTTTAAAAGTAAAGTTAGATATTGGAAAAAAACTGAAGAGGGTGTGTGTGTTTTTTTCGG
>NC_033799.1:15163822-15169546 GCF_001876935.1 Asparagus officinalis | reverse complement strand
GGGGGGGGGGGTGGGGGGGGGGGGGGGGGGTATATATGAAAAAAAAAACAAAATTAAAATATGAGTAAATTTTACAAAACCCTAAAATAAGTATAGGTGTTTAAAGTAAATATCCCCAAAATCTTTGAAATTTTCACTGAACCTCCAATAACTTCTAGAAAAAAACCCTCAAAATTAACATGGTTATTTCTTGTGTGAAATCGACGGTTGATTCCATTGTGTTAGCCCATGAAATGCTCCACCAATGTTTCTCTAAGAAGCTGGAGGCCTGTATCCTCAAGCTTGACTTCAGCAAAGCCTTCGATTGTGTAGGGTGGGACTTCCTCTTATCCCTGCTCGAGGCTAGAGGCTTTGGCCCCAGATGGTGTTCCTGGATCAAATCCTCCCTCGTTTCCTCCAAGTCTTCTGTCCTTGTCAACGGCACTGCTTCTAATTCTTTCGTCTGCCACAGAGGCCTCAAGCAGGGGGACCCCCTCTCCCCCATGCTCTTTCTCCTGGTAGCTGACGTCCTCTGTAGGATGCTTCTCAGCAGCAGCGACCATGGAGATCTCTCAGATCTTAACCTCAAGGGTCATCTAAATGACATCAAATCTCTGCACTTTGCTGACGACACCATCATCTTCTGTAAAGCTTCTGTGCCAGACATCACTAACCTCAAATCGATCCTCTACCTCTTCGAAAGCACCTCTGGACTGGCCATCAATTTCGCCAAATCCAACCTCCTATACAGCGGCAAATCCTCATCCTCTGGAGCTATGCTGGCCAATATCCTCAACTGCTCACTGGCCTCCCCTCCCATTAAGTATCTTGGCCTCCCCCTCAAAAGGGGTTCTCTCTCCAGATCAGATTGGCTCCCTCTTCTGGACTCCCTCCATCGCAAACTATCCACTTGGAAAAGCAAATTTTTGTCCATCGGGGGTCGCCTCGTCCTCCTGAAATCAGTCCTCTCTTCCTTACCAGTTTACTACATGTCCTTCTTCAAACTTCCTCCTTGGGTCATCAAGCGCATCGATCGCATCAGGCGCAACTTCTTATGGGGCAAGTCCCCAGACAATTCCAAAGGCAATAACCCTGTCAATTGGAGAACTGTTTGTTCCCCCAAAGCCAGCGGAGGTCTGGGTGTGATTAACCTTCATCTTTTCAACCGTGCCCTCCTCTCCAAATGGCTATGGCGCTATCATGATACCTCCAGCTATGTAGGGAGGGACCCAAGTGCAAGCTCTTCTAGACCATCTATCCTCTCTCAACCTTGCTCCTTCACCCTCCGCAGTCTGCCCTGACAGCCCATCTTGGTCGCTATCAGCCTCAAAATCCTTCTCAGTTAATTCCCTTCGCCGCTTCCTAGCAGATGGAGGTATGAGATCCAAACACCTTCCATCCATATGGAACAACTTCCTGCCAAGTAAAGTTCAGATTTTCTTCTGGCTCCTAAGCTCTCTTAGATTGAAGACTAAGGATAGACTAGCCTCTCAAGGGTGACTAGCTGACTCCAGTTGCAGCTACTGTCCAGAACAAGAATCTCACGACCACCTGTTCTCCTCTTGCATCCGGACTCAAGTTATCTGGTCACCCTTCCTCCTTAAGTTAGGCATGGCCTCCCTCCCTGCTAGCACATCCAAGTGTCTAGATCTCTGTTCAGACCCAACTGTCCACGCCTCCACCCGCCTCTTATGGAGTGTATGCTTTCCTACCATCAGCTGGGTCCTGTGGCACGATCGTAACAATTTGATCTTCCGCAACAGCTCATCTTCGCCCCATAGCATTATTAAGAAGTCTGTTAACTTCATTCTTCTCTGGGCAGGGGCCTCCAACTCCAAGAAATCGCTCGAGATCAAGAAGCTCATTCAAGACGTAGGGCTCTCAGATATCCTTGAATCAAGCGAGGACAGCAACTCGTCGCCTTGAACCGTTTCCCCCCAAGCTGGCTCCTGCTCTTATCGCTGTGGGTTATTTTGGTGCAGCAGTTAACATCCTATTTTTTTCTTTTGTTTTAGAGTGACTTATACTGTACATTTCTGGTTGAATTTTGTAATCTCTCCTTTGACATCCACTACTGATTTGGCCTTGTTCTCCACCTCGGAGCAGCAGCCTGAATCAGTAGTAGATATCATTTTTTGTTCCATCCCACCTTGGGCTTCAGTAATATATTGATAGGGAAATCCCTATTTTCACTCAAAAAAAAATGATTAAAATATCTCTAGATAAATTTTGGTGGAAAGCCCAATAAGTTTTACTTGTTGTAGTTAAACACCAATAATATTTAGCAAGAAACCCTAAATAATGGATGTTTATAATTTTTAGATTTTTCTAGAGGTTTGTTTGCAATTTTTAGATTTTCAAAATGTTTGCAATTTTTTATTTTGAAGGGGTTTGTTTGTATTTTGGATTTTTTTCGCATGCTGTTTGTAATTTTTAGTTTTTTGGGTTTTTATAAGTTTTTCCCTTTTTTTTGTAATTCTAAAATTTAAAGGGTCAGTTTGTAATTTTCATATTTTAAGGGCTTATTTGCAATTTAGATTTTTTAGGGTCCTATTTTTCATTTTTTTCATTTTTATGGTTTTTTGTAATTTTCATATGTTTTACGCATTTATTTGAACTTTATTGTTTATATTTTTTAGATATTATAGGGTATTGTTTGTCATTTTTAGATTTTATAATGGGTTACCTATTGTTGATGCTCGTAAACAAACAGTCGATGAAGGTTTCAGAGTTGTTAGATTGGCGAAAGATTGGATCGTCGAGAGGGATGGGGGGCCGCTTTCCTCTTCAACTTTACGTCTGGTTCTTAGAGCTCGGGGCGGGGCAGATCTCCTGAACACACAAGAATCACCAGAGCGCGGGGCTTGTTTCCTCCGTGGTAACTCCGACGATCAAGTCAGGTAGCAAATTTAGGTAGATTTGTGGGGGAATCAGGTATATGCCTTATATATGACTATATGATTTCTTTTCTAGTAGTTAGAGAGTTCGAACCTCTTTTTAGGATGAATAGCGTCTCTATTTATAGAGGATGCCAAGGGAAGAACAGGCTTTTTAGTGAGAAGGCGGATCATGATGATAGCGAGGGGTGAGCTGGAGGCTGAGTCACCCCCTGCCTAACACGCGTCGGTTGATGAATGACGGGGGTCACTTCGGGGACATAGGGGCTCTGCAACCGTCGTGGCTTGTTGGTAGGCGACATGGGGTCACCTCTGCAGCATAGGGACCCTACAGCCGTCGTGGCTTGTTGGTAGGCGACGTGGGGTCACTTCTGCAGCATAGGGACCCTTGGAGGGAGAGTCGGCTGGTTGCTGAGTCACAATCTGTGGGCCGACTGCGTCTGCCCTTCGAGTCGTCCTTAGGGAACGAGGTTGGTCCGTCCGAGTCGGTTCTTGGGACGGCGTGTTTGTGAGGAACAGGGGACACCCTATAACACCTATAATTTATGATTTTTTATGGTTCATTATAATTTTAGAATGTTTAGGCTCTTTTTTTTCCTTATTAGATTTTTTAGGATTTTTTGTAATTTTAGATTTTTAGGGACTTATATATATTTTTTATTTTTCAGGTGTTTGTTCGTAATATCCTAATTTCTAGGTTTCTATAAATTTTAGAAATTTAAAGGTGGTAGTTTGTAACTTTTATATTTTATGTATGTTTCTTGTATTTTTAAATTTTTTTTAAAAAAGTATTTATAATCTTATATTTTTGGGATTGTTTGTGATTTCATAGATTGGCTTGCAAATAGGAATGATTTGAGTGTCATATACTTGGTTTGAGGGTTAATTTTTGTCAATATAAAAGTATGAGGTTACGCCATTTATCGAGGTTAAGTGCAAAAAGTTAAAATATGTTGAGGCTTGAATCAGAGATATGCAGGTGTGAATAACCGCAATGCCTCCTTTTTGATAGTTCAACTCATTCAAAATGAGCAGCGTGATAATACCAAGTATATGGTAATCTGATTAAAAAAAAAAGAGATAGACAGTAACTCATTGATAATTTGTTCAAAGGGTGTTGATGATCTTTTTCTCCTACTCGAATCTGACAGGAATGGAGCAGGCTAGTTTGTTTTATTTATTTATTTAGCTTTCTGTTTTTCCCCTTTCCAACTGATTAAAAAAAATAGGAAAAAAAAAGATTGGAATTAATCCAAAAAAAGAAGAAGAGGAAGGGTACTTTTATAATTACCAAATAAAAAGAAATTCCATTCTCTTTGATCAGCCAAATAAAAGATTATATAATAAAAACAGACATGAAGAGGCCTACAAATACTAAAGATTTTTGTATTCTCGCATTTCTTCTTTTTTTTTATTATAGTTACATCTTTGAAAAATTATGACCAATGATTAGTTTAACGTGTTTAAATTTTTGCATCCGATAAAGATTCTTTAGCACATGACTTGGAAATACCAGTCTCGTTTGGGTATGGTGAATGCTAAACTAAAATTATTATTTTTTATTAAAATCTTAACATCTCCTATTTCTCGTACTAATAAAGCTCATGAAAATTTACATGTTTCTGTTTATTTATAAGCAAAAGCTTGGATTGCTTTTTAAATGAGTTAAAAAAAGGAGTTCTAAATTGAAAATGCAAAGGCCTCGAGTTGTCATGCAATTTAGGGTAACATAGTCATAACTAAAAAATTAACCCTCAAATTCTAGTGGATGTTAAAAAAACTAAGTTTGTAACTAAAGTATGGTATGAGGACTAAGTAGAGAAAAAAGAAAGTATAGGGATGAATTTGAGAACGAGGTCCAGACCAAATTGGTATTTTAGCCTTTTATTTATTTATCTTTCTTATTTTCACGCCCTTTCCCCAGCTGATAGGGGGGGGGGGGGGGGGGGAGGGGGGGGGGGGGGGGGGGGGTGTTTGGAATTTGGAATTTATCCGAAAAGAAAAGGAGGAAGGGTGTTTTTGTAATTACCAAATAAAAGGAAATTCCCTACTCTTCTATCGGCCAAATGAACTCTGCAATGTTCGGCAAGCCCCTCCCGCGTGTTGGCTTCTATACCCACCACACATCAGCGTCATCCAAAGCGGCGACCAATTCCGGGTTGGATTCTGTCGTGGCCGCGGATCCTTATGGCGTCCGAACCCGAACCCGAACCCGAAACGAGCACAGCAGTTGTGAGCGAGAGGGAGTGGCAGGATGGGGAACTTCGTCCCTTTGCCGGCGGCGGTTGCAGAAGATCATCAAGGCATCTGAAGTCACTCGAGATAGATTTCGATGAGCAAATGAACTTTGGCGGTGTCGGTGGAAAGCTACAGGTTTGATTTTCTTGGTTTTTGATTGCTTGCAATGTGTTTGTTGAGTTGCCTCACAGAATTTGTTTAGTGGGTAAGGTAGCTGATATTGTTTTTTATTTTGGGGGAGAATTAAGGGAATGAGGTTGGTTTGGTTGTATTGTGTTTGTTGGGTTTGTTTAGAGGAGTGATTCCTTTTGATGGAGTTTAGTTGTTTTTGGGGGTTTTTTTATTTATTCGAGGGGAGGTTTTTGCTGGGTTTTTGGGGAGTTAAGGAAATGAGGTTGGATTGGCTGCATTGCGTTTGTTGAATTTGCTTAGAGTAAGTGTTTAGTTAGATGAAAAGTTGTATAAGGTTTTTTGTTTCAGGGCTTTGCTAAGAAAAAGGAAACGTCTTGGATTGCTGACTCTGTGTTTGTCAGATTTACTCAGAGAAGCGCTTTCTTTTCTTTTCTTTTTCCTTTTTTTTTTGTTGGGGGGGGGGGGGGGGGGGGCGGGG
>NC_033799.1:15161885-15163805 GCF_001876935.1 Asparagus officinalis | reverse complement strand
GCATTAATTTTTTTTTTCTGGATTTGATTAGAGCCTAGAGAAGTGGTCATTGATGACAGTCAGGTCCTTTTGTTGATCCAGGGTTTGCACAAGGAGAGCTTGTTGTGGATTGTTGGTAATGAAAAACAAAAAAAGGTGTCATTTTATTAGTCCCACATTGACTAAGCGGGAGTCAGTTGTGGGTTTCTGATTTTCTTGTTATATTTGTATATTCCTTTTAATTTTATAGTATAGTTATCCTTATTGGAAAAGAGATTACCACATGGTTTCATAACTCTTATTTCACAACAACCTCTATCTAGTTGATTATTGAAAAAGAAACACTATATAGTTACCTTTTGAAACACAAAAATTTGTTGAACCAAGATTTGTGGGCTAATTCTATGCCTCGCAGCTCAAAGGTGAGACATTCCTTAACCTCAGCTTGCACAAATTATAGTATACTTGGGGGTATTCAATAAATCTGAAATCCATGTACATCAGTTGTCTCACATGTTTGAGGAGAACAACCATAGCTGGTTATTAAATGACAAATATGTTGCATGTATATGGACATGTCTACATGAATTTGGCACATTGACTAGTGGAAAATCCTGAAAAATACATAGGATACATGTGCCTTAGACGTTGTTGGACATGTGCCCTACCATTTTCAACATTACACGACTTCAAAATAAAAGTTTTTGTGCTACAACAAACATCCAGGAATGATTGACTTCAATATTACAGAACTTAAAGAACCTTTTATATCTTTTTATCTCTGTTTTAATGCCTAGAAGTTCATGGTGTTGATGCCACTAATGTAGACAATTCTTAAAATTATTTTTATTTGGCATTCATAGGGTAATTTTAAGGTTCAGGAGGATAAAAAGCATAGAGCAGTTTATCAGTCTCTAACTGATTCTGAAAAGAAGCTGCAGTTCTTTTCCGCTCGTCAAGTAGCGTGCCGATTGTTAGGAAGCAGAGGATACCTTTGCCAGAAGGTATTATGTTTCATTTATTTTCTTATTCTGATGGAAGTCTTTTATAATATACACATACATTACGAACCTGCACATGCTATGCATTTGAGAGTCAAATATCTTACAACATAATTCATTAGAACATAAAATAGCAAGATAAACAATAAATAAATAAATAAATAAAACTGACAGGGTTTTACTTGGATGTGTTGTTACCAGTCAAAGATTTTAGTTTGCACCAAGCATAAATTGGTGCAAGAATTGACCTTAATAACGTAATCCACATTCCTTATTATATCAATTTACCCTAGTTGTAATTAGTGTTGGTCCGCTCTTACCTAATGAGCTTGTTTGTTAAAAAAAAAATTAGTATGATTTTTTTTTAAATGGCTAAATAATAAAGACGAATGCCTTAATTTGTGAATAATTCTTAAGAATGCAAGAAGCATTTTTCATAAATGAAATAAATGAAACAATGAATTGCCTAATTTGGAGTACTTCTGCTTTCTCTATTTATTTTTAACTATTTCAATCATTGTTTAAAGTCTGATAGTTTATTAGTTGTTACATTCTTCTGCAATTTGGTGTAACTTCTTTTGTGAGGTGGAGAACTTAAATTATAACTAAAACTACATAATCATATATCCATAGTCAAGCCATAAGATGTTAATCTGAGCATTGTTACATGTTGATTTGCAGTGCTGGCTTCCAATGGAAGATTGCATGTGTTCAAAACTTGTTTCATCTTCTCTCTGGCATGGAATAAAATTTTGGCTCTATATGCATCCAAAGGTGTGAGTTCTTATACCAATTACATGTTTCCCTTTCAATATCTGTTGCTTCTTGTAGTATTTCGAATTCCCTCTCACCTTCTTTTTTTCTACATAGGACTTTTTGCGCCAAAATAACACTGGAAAGTTATTGTGGCAAATTTTTGGAATTCATGCTGCATCTATAT